>NC_043957.1:58875329-59032829 GCF_902148855.1 Sphaeramia orbicularis | reverse complement strand
CAGCTCTAGTGATTTGAGGAGAGTCTTAGGATGTTCATGTTTCTTTTTTTCAGGTAAACAACGACGGGTAAGTGGAGCTTTTTTTATTTCTTCCGCTGGTGTTTTGGCCGCCGTGCCATGACATCTACATTCATACATGAAGCTCAGTTTGTTTGTAGATGAGTTGGTCTAATATATTTCCTGGGTTTCCATCATTTAGTGCGTATGACTGTGGTTTAATTCTTGGTTTGTCAGTTTTTGTTGAATCTGGTTGTATTGGTGCAG
Source organism: Sphaeramia orbicularis (assembly GCF_902148855.1). Classification (NCBI taxonomy): domain Eukaryota; kingdom Metazoa; phylum Chordata; class Actinopteri; order Kurtiformes; family Apogonidae; genus Sphaeramia; species Sphaeramia orbicularis. The sequence goes on along the minus strand of NC_043957.1, from coordinate 59,032,565 downwards.
TTTACTGACTGTATTGGGTCAGATTTGTGGAGTTGCTCCTTGTATTGTTAGTTAAACTGAGCTTCATATTTAACTGCACACAAACACATTTACATGGACGCTTTGACAAGTGTATTCGCTTTTATTCGATGCTCTTTATTCATGTTCGATGCTTTTTTTTATTTTTTATTTTTATTTTTTGGCCGCCATGCCATAACATCTACGCCTTCACATGTTCATTCATAAGATGCTTATGATGATCAGCTTGTTTGTGCATATGGAGTTGGTCAAGTATACACAAACATTTACATGGCTGATTTTACATGTGCATTCGCTCTTATTCAATGCTCTTTAGTCATGTTTTTTTATGTCCTATGCTTTTTGGCCACTGCGCCATCACATCTATACATTCACATGTTCACATTCATAAGATGCTTATGATGCTCAGATTGTCTGTGCATATGGAGTTAGTCTAGTATACACAAACACATTTACATGGCTGATTTTACATGTGTATTTGCTGTTAATTGATGCCCGTTTATTCTGCTGGTTTTTATAATGCAGAGTTTGTTCTTAGATGAGGTGGTCTAGTATATTTACTGGGTTTCCATGTTTAATTCCATTTGATGTAGAAAGTCTAATTCTTGGTTTGTCAGTTTTGTTAGAATCAGATGGTACTGATGGAGTCTGTCTGTGATTGTGACTGGAAATTGGCTCCCAGTGTGATGGTGATATGGATGGTTTTGGTTGTCAATGGCAGGACGATTTGTTGCTGTGCTAAATTCTGTGTGGTGGCATTTCAACTCTTACACTGGTGGTGATTTTTCTATCTTTTGAAATGAGCAACACACACTCACACACAACTCTTTTTTTCAGGTAAACAACAACAGGTATGCGCTGTTTACATTATTTCTTTTGCTGGTTTATTGGCCGCCATGCCATGACATCCACACATGTTCACATTCATAAGATGTTTATGAAGCTCAGATTGTTCTTGGATGAGTTGGTCTAGTATATTTACTGGGTTTCTATGTTTTAGCCCATTTGGTTGAAGTTTTTGGAGTTACACCTTATACTTCGTGTTTAAATTGGCTCATATTCAGCTGCACATACTAACGCTTTTACATGGATGGTTTTTCATGTATTTGTATACTGAATTAATCTTTTTCAGGTAGACAACAACAGGTGGGTGGTGTTTTTATTATTTCTCCTCCCAGTTTACTGGCCATCGTGCCATGACATCTACACAGTTCACATTCTTAAGATGTTCAGACTGTTGGTCTAGTAAATACACATAAAAAAATTAAACTATTTCATATAAGTTGTACACATCAAAAATAAATTGTCTATTTCATGACAGTATTAAACATCAAAAATAAACTGTTTCATAACAGTAGTACACATCAAAAATAAACTGTCCATTTCATGATGGTATTACACACCAAAAACAAACTGTCTATTGTATGACAGTATAATCTGAGATTTCTTTTCTTCAGGTAAATGGGTATGTGGTATTTTTATAATTTCTTCTGTCTTTTTGGCTGCCATGCCATCTACGCATGTTCACATTCATACGATGGCTAGGATGCTCAGTTTGTTCTTAGATGAGTTGGTGTAGTATATTTACTGGGTTTCCATCATTTCATCAATATGATGGTGGTTTCATTAGTTTAACTCTTGGTTTGTCAGTTTGGTTCTGGTTGAATTAGTTTTGTGTAAAGTCTTTCATAATTAAATCTATTTCTGTGATTTGGGATTGGATATTGTGACTTAATATTGATGGTTTTGGTCATCAATAACAAGACTGTGTCTTGTGGTGTAGCGACTGTTGTATTGGTTCAGATTTCTTGTCTTGTGTGTTAAAATGAGCTTCATATTCATCTGCGCACATACATTTACATATATACACTTGTTTACTTGCTTTTTTTCATTTTCATTCTTTCCTCTGCTGGTTTACTGGCCGCCGTGCCATGACATCTACACGTTCACATTTTTATGAAGCTGTTTCTTAGATGAGTTGGTCTAGTATATTTACTGGTTTCCATCATTTAGTCTATATATGACTGTGGTTTAATTCTTGGTTTGTCAGTTTTTGTTGAATCTGGTTGTATTGGTGGAGTTTACTGACTGTACTGGTTCAGATTTGTGGAGTTGCACCTTGTATTGTTAGTTAAACTGAGCTTCATATTCAACTGCACACAAACACATTTACATGGATGTTTTGACATGTGTATTCGCTATTAATCGACGCCCTTTAATTAATGTTTATCATTGTCGATGCCTTTTTTTTTTTTTTTTTTTTTTTTTTTTTTTTTTTTTTTTTTTTTTGGCCGCCATGCCATAACATCTATGCCTTTGCATGTTCATCCATAAAATGCTTATGATGCTCTGATTGTTTGTGCATATGGAGTTGGTCAATATACACAAACACATTTACATGGCTGTTTTTACATGTGTATTCGCTGTTATTCGATGCCCTTTATTCATGTTTATTATTTCCGATGCTGTTTTCTTTGGCCGCTGTGCCATCACATCTACACATTTACATGAGCATATTCATAAGATGGTTATGATGATCAGATTGTCAGTGCATATGGAGTTGGTCTTGTATATTTACTGGTTTTTCCAGCATTTAGTCCATATGACTGGTTTGGATGGGTTTGATTGGAGTTGAATTCTTGGTTTGCCAGTTTGTTGGATCCTTGTGGGACTTGATTCTCGGGCTGTATATCGTTCCTCAGTGTAACTTAACGAACCAAAATCATCAATCTTGTTGTCTCATGGACGGGAGGAGTTGCGTTATGTTAAGTTTTGTGTTGTGGCGTTTCAACTCTTTCATTGGTTGTGATTCTCTGAGTTTTGAGTTGAGATTCTTGTACACGTTAAAAATTGTCCATTTCATGACACTAGTACACATTACAAACTATCAATTTCCTAACAGTAGTACACAATAAAAATAAACACAGCCCATTTTATCAGTCATACCCAAGATATTTCTTTTTTTCAGGTGAACGACAAGAGGTGGGTGTTTGTTTGTTTGTTTGTTTGTTTGTTTATTTATTTTTAATTTCTTCTGCTTGTTTTTTTGGCCGCTGTGCCATGACATCTACACACGTTCACATTCATAAGACCGTTTGGATGGGTTTCATTGGAGTTGAATTCTTGGTTTGTCAGTTGTTTGTTCAATCAAAGTGGTGTGGCTTGAAGTCATTCCTTGGCATATTTGCATTGGTTTCTGTGATTGGGTCTGGATGTAGTTCCCTGTGCGACTCTAGATTGATGGTTTTGGTCATCGGTGACAGGACTGTTTGTCCTCCGTTGGGTGTGACTTTGTGGAGTTACACCTTTGTAGTTTAATAAATGACCTACCTTTTGTAGTTTGATAAAATGACCTTTGTATTTATCTACACACTCACACACATGCTTATTCCTGTTTGTAATATATCGACTCTTTGTAACTGATTAGACTTTCATAAATAACTTCGAACATGTAACTAAATAGATACTGAACTAAAAGCGAACGGGAAATACAAACTGAAACCTCAAAACGTAAACAAATCTCAGGGTCACTATCACACTTTAAACATGAATTCATTCTATAAACTTTAAACATAAGATCTTTGTCTTTTTCCTTTTTTTTTTTTTGTATTAAATTGTAAATTGTATTTTTGTATTAAATCCATTAAACATATTTAAAACCCTGACTGGTTTCCTTCTCTAATGTAAATATCCTGTGATGTTCTGTACTTTTTTATATTTACTCCTGTTTTTAATATAAATGATGTGTAATATCTCTCTCTCCCCTTGTATTTTAGTCTGTCATTTTGCTGCTTTTTGTTCTTCTGTATGACAATTTTTTTTAATTGTACAGCTGTTTTTCTGTCTTTAATTTATTCTTGTAGTGTGTTTTTTTTTTTTTTTTTTTTTTTTTTTTTTAAATAAACTGGTTTGTGCAAAGTAGCAGTGGGATTTAAATCCAATCCAAGGTCATGGGAGGGGCCAATGGGCACCCATCTTGTTTTCCACCAGAGTGCCAGGTTACAGCATTAACACTTTGACCACCATGTCAGTTTCATTTCTTTCCCCTTGGCAGCTGTTCCTGCCTTTCAATGTTAATTCAACTTGTTTAGGCCTGAAAATATCAGTGAGGACAAGTCAGGTTAGGGTTAGGTTTAGGGTTAACTCTCAGTGACATTTTCAGGCTTAAACGAGTTGAGTGTTGACATGGTGGCCAAAGTGTTAATGTTGTAACCTGGCAATTTTGTGGAAAACAAGATGGATGCCCATTGGCCCCTCCCATGACCTTGGATTGGATTTAAATCCCACCGCTCCTTCATGCAAACCAGTTTTAACTTGGACTGTGCAATTTGCCCCTGTTCACTCATACATGAAAACCTGGGTCTGTAAATTTGGACAAATATCCACCAATCCCCTACCTACTGACATCCACAAAAGAAAATTCTAAAAATTATCAAATGTTTATTTCTCCCCTGTCCCCCAATGTCTCTCTCTCTCTCTGTGGTTGTGTGTGTGTGTGTGTGTGTGTGTGTCTGTCTCTGTCGCTCGCTCTTTTTTTTTTTTTTTCTTTCCCTCCTGACAGTTGGCTTGGGCTCTTCCTGCCCTACCTGGATTGAAACCCAGGAACATGTTTGTTTTATTTAAATTTTTTAAATTTAATTTCAGTGTCTCTTTTTATTTATTTAATTTTATTATTTTGTTAACTTATTTTAGTGTATTGATTTATATTATTGACTCTTACATTTTTTTTTTTTTTTTTTTTTTTTTTTTTTTATTTATTTTTTTTTTTTAATGAAACTTGGTTGCAGTGGTGTGTGTGTGTGTGTGTGTGTGCACTTTGGGTGTTTTGGGTCTGTCTCCACAGATGCCACAGTGGTGGTGATGGCCATGGTGATTTTGGTTGTGGGTGCTGTGGCGTGGAATTTTCATGTCATCACATCTCACAGGGGTGCATAGGTGGGTGTGTGGATGGCTTTATGGGTGTGGGTGATGGGAGGTGGAGGGGGTGTGGGGTTTGAGGGTGGGAGTTGAAACATCCATCACTTTCACTCATCCATGCACACACTACACTACTGATAATACAAACTACATATAGGATTTACTTCATTATTTAGTATTAACCCGATTCAAGCACTATTAACTAATACATTTAATTTTTTTACGACATCCTCCCGTTTGTTTTTGTCAAGGCTCTATGGGCCGGTCTTGACAAAATGGGGGCTCTGTCCCAAGTTGGTTTATTTATTCTGAATCATGTTTTGTCACCATGGGAAGGTCGGTGAAATACTGTTCAGACTCACATTGTCTGGGTGTTCTCCAGTCAGGTTTAGAGACCTACCCCTTTGGGTTTGTCACCTTTTTTTGTTTTGTGGTGTCGTGGGGAGTGGCTAGTGTTGGTTGCCGTGGTAACCATCTCGGGGGCAGTCCGTGGGGTCTGTGGAGTAGTTTGCTTTGCAAGGTGCTTCACGTCCCACTGGTTTCCTGCTTAATCGACCCACCGCAGAACCACGTGAAGACTAGGGTTCAGTTCAGTTAGATTTTGGGTTGGGTAGTTGAGGGGGGACACTCAGGGGCTCTGTCTGCCTTAATGTGGGTCTAACAGCACTGTCTGACCTGGTTCTGGGGTGGGTTTGGTAAATATGGACAGTTTGTCGAGTTTTTATGAAGTGCTCAGCACTTTATATCTTTATTAGTCATCTTGCTTTTTTTTTAAGTCATCTTTACGACACTGTCTTTGTACAGTTCGTCTTTTTAATCTATTGTATTAGTGTATCACTGTGCTTTTTTTTTTTAATTTTATTTTGTATGTCACTGTTTTTAATTACACAACTGTTTTTGTCTTTTTAATCGACTCATGTATTTTAGCCTATCATTTTGCTTTTTTATTCTTCTGTACAACACTGTACAGCTGTTTTTGTCTTAATCTATTGTATTTTAGTCTATCATTTTGTTTTTTTATTCTGTATGACGCTGTTTTTAATTGTACAGCTGTTTTTTAATTGTACAGCTATTTGTCTTCTAATCTCTTTTTGTATTTTAGCTTATCATTTTGCTTTTTTTTATTCGTACGACACCGTTCTTAAATTGTACAGCTGTTTTTCTGTCTTTAATTTCTTGTATTTTATTCTTTCATATTGTTATTTCCCTTGTAAGTCGCTTTGGAAAAATCGTCTGCCAAACAGATAAAATATAAATGTAATTATATTAGCACCAGCTGTTAGTTTTGAACAGTTCTACAGGGTGTATAAAAAACTATACATTTTGAAAAATTACCCCCAGTTACACATTTGATGATTTCTGGAATTTTATTTTGTGGCCATCAGTAGGTAGGGGATTGGCGGATATTTGTCCAAATTTGCAGACCCAGGTTTTCATGCATAAGTGAACAGGGGCAAATTGCGTAATCGGAGTTAAAACTGGTTTGTGTGTAGTAGTGGTGGGATTTAAATCCAATCCAAGGTCATGGGAGGGGCCAATGGGAATCCATCTTGTTTTCCACCAGAGTGCCAGGTTACAGCATTAACACTTTGACCACCATGTCTGTTTCATTTCTTTCCCCTTGGCAGCTGTTCCTGCCTTTCAATGTTAATTCAACTTGTTTAGGCCTGAAAATATCAGTGAGGACAGGACAGGTTAGGATTAGGGTTAGGTTTAGGGTTAACTCTCAGTGACATTTTCAGGCCTAAATGAGTTGAATTTTGACATGGTGGCCAAAGTGTTAATGTTGTAACCTGGCAATTTTGAGGAAAACAAGATGGATGCCCATTGGCCCCTCCCATGACCTTGGATTGGGTTTAAATCTCACCACTACTTCATGCAAACCAGTTTTAACTTGGATTGCACAGTTTGTCCCTGTTCACTCATACATGAAAACCTGGGTCTGTAAATTTGGACAAATATCCACCAGTCCCCTACCTACTGGCCTCCACAAAAGAAAATTCCAAAAATTATCAAATGTGGAACTGGGGGTAATTTTTCAAAATGTATTTCTTTTTTTTTTTTTTTTTTTTTTTTTTTTATTTTTTTTTTTCTGTCACTCGTTCTCTCTTTTTGTCATCCTGACAGGTGGCTTGGCTCTTCCCGCCCTACCTGGATTTAAACCGAGGAGCGTGTTTGGTTTGTTTTTGTTTTTTTAATTTACTTTTATTTAATTTTGGTGTGTCTTTTATTTATTTAATTTTATTATTTTGTGAACTTATTTTAGTGTGTTCATTGATTTTATTGACTTTTTTTTGTATGGAACTTGGTTGGAGTGGTGTGTGTGTGTGTGTGTGTGTGTGCACTTTGGGTGTTTTGGGTCTGTCTCCACAGATGCCACAGTGGTGGTGATGGCCATGGTGATTTTGGTTGTGGGTGCTGTAGCATGGAATTTTCATGTCATCACATCTCACAGGGGTGCATAGGTGGGTGTGTGGATGGCTTTATGGGTGTGGGTGATGGGAGGTGGAGGGGGTGTGGGGTTTGAGGGTGGGAGTTGAAACATCCATCACTTTCACTCATCCATGCACACACTACACTACTGATAATACAAACTACATATAGGATTTACTTCATTATTTGGTATTAACCTGATTCAAGCACTATTAACTAATAAAGTCAGTTTGTTTTTTGTTTTTTTACGACATCCTCCCGTTTGTTTTTGTCAAGGCTCTATGGGCCGGTCTTGACAAAATGGGGGCTCTGTCCCAAGTTGGTTTATTTATTCTGAATCATGTTTTGTCACCATGGGAAGGTCGGTGAAATACTGTTCAGACTCACATTGTCTGGGTGTTCTCCAGTCAGGTTTAGAGACCTACCCCTTTGGGTTTGTCACCTTTTTTTGTTTAGTGGTGTCGTGGGGAGCGGCTAGTGTTGGTTGCCGTGGTAACCATCTCGGGGGCAGTCCGTGGGGCCTGTGGAGTAGTTTGCTTTGCAAGGTGCTTCACGTCCTGCTGGTTTCCTGCTTAATCGACCCACCGCAGAACCACGTGAAGACTAGGGTTCAGTTCAGTTAGATTTTGGGTTGGGTAGTTGAGGGGGGACACTCAGGGGCTCTGTCTGCCTTAATGTGGGTCTAACAGCACTGTCTGACCTGGTTCTGGGGTGGGTTTGGTAAATATGGACAGTTTGTCGAGTTTTTATGAAGTGCTCAGTACTTTATATCTTTATTAGTCATCTTGCTTTTTTTTTAAGTCATCTTTACGACACTGTCTTTGTACAGTTAGTCTTTTTAATCTATTGTATTAGTATATCACTGTGCTTTTTTTTTTAATTTTATTTTGTATGTCACTGTTTTTAATTATACAACTGTCTTTTTTAATCTACTCATGTATTTTAGCCTATCATTTTGCTTTTTTATTCTTCTGTACAACACTGTACAGCTGTTTTTGTCTTAATCTATTGTATTTTAGTCTATCATTTTGCTTTTTTTTATTCTGTATGACGCTGTTTTTAATTGTACAGCTGTTTTTTAATTGTACAGCTATTTGTCTTTTTCTAATCTCTTTTTGTATTTTAGCTTATCATTTTGCTTTTTATTCGTACGACACCATTCTTAAATTGTACAGCTGTTTTTCTGTCTTTAATTTCTTGTATTTTATTCTTTCATATTGTTATTTCCCTTGTAAGTCGCTTTGGAAAAATCGTCTGCCAAACGGATAAAATATAAATGTAATTATATTAGCACCAGCTGTTAGTTTTGAACAGTTCTACAAGGTGTATAAAAAACTATACATTTTGAAAAATTACCCCCAGTTACACATTTGATGATTTCTGGAATTTTATTTTGTGGCCATCAGTAGGTAGGGGATTGGCGGATATTTGTCCAAATTTGCAGACCCAGGTTTTCATGCATAAGTGAACAGGGGCAAATTGCGCAATCTGAGTTAAAACTGGTTTGTGCGTAGTAGTGGTGGGATTTAAATCCAATCCAAGGTCATGGGAGGGGCCAATGGGAATCCATCTTGTTTTCCACCAGAGTGCCAGGTCACAGCATTAACACTTTGACCACCATGTCTGTTTCATTTCTTTCCCCTTGGCAGCTGTTCCTGCCTTTCAATGTTAATTCAACTTGTTTAGGCCTGAAAATATCAGTGAGGACAGGACAGGTTAGGATTAGGGTTAGGTTTAGGGTTAACTCTCAGTGACATTTTCAGGCCTAAATGAGTTGAATTTTGACATGGTGGCCAAAGTGTTAATGTTGTAACCTGGCAATTTTGAGGAAAACAAGATGGATGCCCATTGGCCCCTCCCATGACCTTGGATTGGGTTTAAATCTCACCACTACTTCATGCAAACCAGTTTTAACTTGGATTGCACAGTTTGTCCCTGTTCACTCATACATGAAAACCTGGGTCTGTAAATTTGGACAAATATCCACCAGTCCCCTACCTACTGGCCTCCACAAAAGAAAATTCCAAAAATTATCAAATGTGGAACTGGGTAATTTTTCAAAATGTATTTCTTTTTTTTTTTTTCTGTCACTCGTTCTCTCTTTTTGTCATCCTGACAGGTGGCTTGGCTCTTCCCGCCCTACCTGGATTTAAACCGAGGAGCGTGTTTGGTTTGTTTTTGTTTTTTAATTTACTTTTATTTAATTTTGGTGTCTTTTATTTTTTAAATTTTATTATTTTGTGAACTTATTTCAGTGTGTTCATTTATTTTATTGACTTTTTTTTTGTATGGAACTTGGTTGGAGTGGTGTGTGTGTGTGTGTGTGCACTTTGGGTGTTTTGGGTCTGTCTCCACAGATGCCACAGTGGTGGTGATGGCCATGGTGATTTTGGTTGTGGGTGCTGTAGCATGGAATTTTCATGTCATCACATCTCACAGGGGTGCATAGGTGGGTGTGTGGATGGCTTTATGGGTGTGGGTGATGGGAGGTGGAGGGGGTGTGGGGTTTGAGGGTGGGAGTTGAAACATCCATCACTTTCACTCATCCATGCACACACTACACTACTGATAATACAAACTACATATAGGATTTACTTCATTATTTGGTATTAACCCGATTCAAGCACTATTAACTAATACATTTAATTTTTTTACGACATCCTCCCGTTTGTTTTTGTCAAGGCTCTATGGGCCGGTCTTGACAAAATGGGGGCTCTGTCCCAAGTTGATTTATTTAGTTTAAATTGTGTTTTGTTTGTCACCATTGGAAGGTCAGTGAAATACTGTTCAGACTCACATTGTCTGGGTGTTCTCCAGTCAGGTTTAGAGACCTACCCCTTTGGGTTTGTCACCTTTTTTTGTTTTGTGGTGTCGTGGGGAGCGGCTAGTGTTGGTTGCCGTGGTAACCATCTCGGGGGCAGTCCGTGGGGTCTGTGGAGTAGTTTGCATTGCAAGGTGCTTCACGTCCCGCTGGTTTCCTGCTTAATCGACCCACCGCAGAACCACGTGAAGACTAGGGTTCAGTTCAGTTAGATTTTGGGTTGGGTAGTTGAGGGGGGACACTCAGGGGCTCTGTCTGCCTTAATGTGGGTCTAACAGCACTGTCTGACCTGGTTCTGGGGCGGGTTTGGTAAATATGGACAGTTTGTCGAGTTTTTATGAAGCGCTCAGTACTTTATATCTTTATTAGTTATCTTGCTTTTTTGTTCTTCTATACGACACTGTTTTTGATCGTACAGTTGTTTTTGTCTTTTTAATCTATTGTATTAGTCAATCATTATGGTTTTTTTTAAATTTTGTATGACACTGTTTTTAATTGTACAACTGTTTTTATGTATTTTTAATCTATTCATGTATTTTAGTCTATCATTTTGATTTTTTATTCTGTATGACAGTTTTTAATTGTACAGCTGTTATCTTTTTAATCAATTGTATTTTAGTCATTTTGCTTTTTTATTCTTCTGTATGACACTGTACAGCTGTTTTTAATGTCTTTAATCTATTGTATTTTAGTGTATCATTTTGATTTTTTATTCTGTATGACAGTTTTTAAATTGTACAGCTGTTTTTCTGTCTAATTTATTCTTGTATTGTATTCTTTTATATTGTTTTTTTCCCTTGTAAGTTGCTTTGGAAAAAAGCATCTGCCAAATGCATAAAAAGTAATTATATTAGCACCAGCTGTTAGTTTTGAACAGTTCTACAGGATTTATAAAAAACTATACATTTTGAAAAATTACCCCAGTTACACATTTGATAACTTTTGGAATTTTATTTCATGGACGTCAGTAGGTAGGGGATTGGTGGATATTTGTCCAAATTTTCAGACCTAGGTTTTCATGCATGAGTGAATGGGGACAAATTGCGCAATCAGAGTTGAAACTGGTTTGTGCGTAGTAGTGGTGGGATTTAAATCCAATCCAAGGTCATGGGAGGGGCCAATGGGCACCCATCTTGTTTTCCACCAAAGTGCCAGGTTACAGCATTAACACTTTGACCACCATGTCTGTTTCATTTCTTTCCCCTTGGCAGCTGTTCCTGCCTTTCAATGTTAATTCAACTTGTTTAGGCCTGAAAATGTCACTGAGGACAGGAAGGGTTAGGTTTAGGGTTAACTGTGTGACATTTTCAGGCCTAAATGAGTTGAATGTTACAACCTGGCCATTTTGAGGAAAACAAGATGGATGCCCATTGGCCCCTCCCATGACCTTGGTTTGGATTTAAATCTCGCCACTACTTCATGCAAACCAGTTTTAACTTGGATTGCGCAGTTTGCCCCTGCTCACTCATGCATGGAAACTTGGGTCTGTAAATTTGGACAAATATCCACCAATCCCCTACCTACTGACGTCCACAAAAGAAAACTCCAAAAATTATCAAATATGGAACTGGGGGTAATTTTTCAAAATGTATAGTTCTTTTTTTAAAAAAAAATTTTAAAAATTTTTTATTTTTTGAATACACCCTGTTGTTCAGTTTGCTGCGCATCGATTTCTCCCCCCTCCCCCAATGTCTCTCTCGGGTTTTTTTCCTCCTCCTGACAGGTGGCTTGGGCTCTTCCCACCCTACCTGGGTTTAAACCCAGGAACGTGTTTATTTTTTTTAATTTAATTTTTTTTAATTTTTTTTTTTTTTTTTTTTTAATTTGGTTATGTTATTAACTTATTTTAGTGTCAATTTATTTCACCAACTTTTTTTTTTGTATGGAACTTGGTTGTAGTGGTGTGTGCATGCACTTTGGGTGTTTTGGGTTTGTCTCGGTGCTGCCACAGTGGTGATGATGGCCGTGGTGATTCTGGATCTGTCTTGGCGGAGGTCTGCGCTTGCTGTGCTTTCCTTGTTGCGATTCTTTTTGTTTACTTGGTATTTTTATTTCACTGTTTTTGGTTTTACAGCTGTTTTTGTCATTTTAATCTATTGTTTTAGTCATTTTGCTTTATTATTCTGTATGCCAAGTTGTTCTGGTTGTTTGACTTTTTTTTTTTTTTTTTTTTTCTCCCTTTTTCTGCTGTTTGAGCCTTTTTTTCAAGTTGGGGCAAACATCTGGAGGAGGTTTGGGCAACTGGATTTCACTCAAAGGATTTCCAGGATGACTTTTCCTCTTTTTTTTTTCCCTCTTTTATTAAATTTCAGAGGCACAGGTCTTGGATCTTAAGGTGAAAAAACCTTTAACAATAAACAACACAAAACAAACAACAATTAATTGATCGATAAATACAAAATGCTATAAATACAAATTCACTATTATAGAAAAATAGATATTTACACACAGATAAAATACAATACAAAAATTGTTTAATTTAAATTGATTAACAAGAAATATAATAATATACAATATATAATATATTTAACAAATCTGAATAAATAGAATAAGCAAACAAAAAATCCAAGTAATTACACTCAATTAACAATATTTAAATCCAACAAAATCACTACTTTAACCATAATTAACTGACAATCAGACAGCTGAAAACCTGTCCCAGGCAATTTAAATTTAAAATACAATCATATCTAATATAAACCTACTAATTAACAAAAAACCACCCACACTTTAAACCCCGTTTGTGCTCCGGCACACTCACACACAGCAGCACATTAATGAGACTATCATTTGATTATTTGATTATCATTTGATTTCATAAATGGTCTCACCGGCCGCCCCTCCGCAGTTTCCAAACGTCTGCCTCTCAGCAGTCTGAAGTTTGCAATAGGAGCCGCAGCGGCGTCTGCTCAGCCCTTTTACCAGTTGCTGCTTCAGTCTCATTGGAGACACCTGTAGCCTTTCAGCTGTGTGCATGATGGCACAGCACACAGCTGAGCTCACTAAGGTCCTGATTGATCTGACCTGTGCTGTGGCCTCTGAATCTCACACACTTTTTTTTTTTCCCTTTTCTCCATGTTTTCCCACAGTGAGTCAAAAACCAGTTTGACTTTACACCTCCCACTCGAGCTTTACAGTGACATACTGGGAAGGTCATCACTCAGAAGTCAAACCCAACACATGTACCTCTATTGCTCTTGAATGGGCACCAAGACAACCAGCCGCCGAACATCCCTGTGAAGGACCGTTGCTTGGGTTCTCTCCTTTTGTCCGTCAGCCTTTGACTTTCTTGCGTCCACTGCCTTTGGCACCGGGACACAGGAGCTTGGCACCACTCGGATGTTTACATCCCGCACAACACCTTTGCTGTCTGGGTTGGTGCTGACAACTCGGCCCAGTCTGAACTGACCCCTCATTGCATTTTGGTCACACAGCCAGACAACGTCTCCAACAGCAACGTTCCTCTCCGTAGTGTGCCACTTGTTTCTTATGAAGAGGTTGGGACCGGCCAGCTGACTCCACATCTTCCAGAACTTTGTCACTTCAGCTTGCATTGCTTGAAGCCTCTTATAAGGATAGCTGTCAAAATCAAAGGCTTTGACATCTCCACTTAGAGAACCTCTTCCAAGCAGGAGAGAATTGGGCGTCACATATTGGATACAGTCTTCCTGGCTCTGCATCCTGGCATCAATTGGGCGTTCGTTTGCTAGGTTGGCTGCCAGGTACAGAGCTGTATGAAACTCATTGTAACTCAGGGTGGACTCCTTCCCAAGACTCTGGAGGGCTCTCTTGACAATGCACATAGCAGCTTCTGCACCACCATTCCTGTGTGGGGAATCAGCTGGATGGATCTTCCACTTCCATACAGTCCCATTCCTCGCAGCAGTCTCTTCCAAAGCAGCTTTGTTCTGGCTGTCCAGGAATCTGTACAGTTCCTCCAGGACTGGTTTTGCACCAACAAAATTGGTGCCTGGATCTGACCAGAGCTTTCTCGGGTGCCCTCGAATAGCTGTACATCTCTGATAGGCCATCAGGAATGCCTCAGTGGATGCAGAGTTGGCTACTTCGGTATGGATAGCTCTGCTGGCCATGCAACAAAAGACTATGCCCCAGACCTTCAGAGTCACCCTTTTCTTAACATTGTCCTTTACCTGGTATGGTCCAAAAAGGTCTACAGTTGTAAACTCAAAAGGTGCAGTGGGTTCAGTCCTCTCAGGTGGCAAGTCACCCATCACTTGTTGGGACGACTTTGCTTTTGCTTTCCTGCAGAACAGACAAGAGTCAACAACTTTTTACGTGATCCTTCTTCCCCTGACGACCCAGGCCTTCCTTCTCATCTTGAGTAGGGTCCCTGCCACCCCCTCGTGACCCTCATTATGGCATTCCCGAGCTAGCAGTATGGACACCTATGAATCATAGGGCAAGAGAGGGACAGCAGCATGTTCTATGAAAGCTTTGCACTCTTCCTCCACAGACGAAGAGTCCAGAATCCTGCTCTTTGTAGACAACAAGCCAGTCTGTTGTATTGCTGGGGAACTTGGCGCCCTCTTGTGCTGCTAGGAAAAGGTCACGCAATGCATCTTCCCTCTCTCCGACTGAGGTGACTCCACTTGAATGGACAGCCTCCCACTTTGATCTGTTGCGGGTCCAGTTTGGTCCAAGAAACCGCTTTGCTGCTCTCCAGATCCAAGCTGTGGTCTTGACAAGTCTAGGTAGGTCACTAAACCATTTGACATCCACCAGGCTTTGAATCTTTGACCCCATGGGTGGTCTCTGTTCTATTTGGACCTGGATTTGCGCTGGTGCCGGTCTCGCAGCCTGAGCCCTTGTCACTGCAGCCACGAAGGCTTTCTTCTGCAGCTTGTTGACGCTATCTCTGGCAGCAGTTGCGATTTCTTTAGCAGATTTAATTGGCCATTCACCCACAGGTAGACTCAAGAACTTAGGACCATTCTGCCACTCCGAGTCCTCATCCAGGTCTCTGGGGCCTCCGCCTCTTGTGATCAGATCTGCAATGTTCTGTGGCCCAGGGATCCACCACCAATCCTGCACTTGTGAGTTGCTCTGAATTTCTCCAATCCGATTTGCAAAAAAGGTTTGATAACCGTAGCGCTCTCTCTGAATTGCACCGAGAACGGTCTGGCTGTCGACAAAGTGGAACCATCTTTCAACTTTGATTCTGCAGTGCATCTCAAAGTACCTCTTCAAGCGGGAAGCAAACACAGCTCCACAGACCTCCGCTTTCACCGCATCGCCCCTCTGATCCAAGGGGGTCAGTTTGGCTTTGCACTCCACTAGCCTGACGATGGGACCCTGTTCAGAGCTCCACCTCAAATACATCACTGCTCCATAGGCGTGCTCACTTCCATCTGAGAATGTGACTCCATATGGTTCACCTGCACAACATGTAAGGGTCAGAGCCCTGGAGAACTTGAGCTTGCTGAGCTGGACATACTCCTCGAAGAGCTCAATTGCATCTTCCCTCAGCCCATCTGAAAGCGCAGTGTCCCACGTGTCTTTGACAGGGGAACTTTTACCTTTGGCTTCCTGGAATGCTCGGTGCACCACAATGGCTCCTTTCAGCTTTGCAGGGGTTATAAGACCAACAGGGTCATACAGTCATAACAGTCGTTATACACAAACATACTACTCTCACTCTGCGCATGCGTGGCATCTGTCAAACCGCCGGTGGATCTACTCTTAGAAAATCAGCCTTTTAACTACTTATTTCTTGCCTTTCAACGCTTACTCACTTGAACCCAACCTCTTAACCGTGTCTTTTTAACTTGACGCCATCAACCCAAACATCCATCAGGGCAGGTAAGTATTGTCAGTGGATCCTTACCTCTGGCTGTCACCCACCGCTTCCCACGCTCTGCCCCGGTATCTCGCTGTTTCCACCATGGCGTCATCCTCAACAGCCGGAGATAGTCCTCTCGTCCAAGCTAAAAAAACGCTGGTAAAGGCTTACCAAACCATCGCGGATCTCAAAGAGGAAATGCTGCGCCTCTCCGCAGAACTAGCGGAGAAAAATGCCCAGCTCTCTGGTTTCTCCAGCCGCCTTCCCACACTGTCCAGTCTGTTCCTGAAAAGCGCAGAGAAGTCCAAAGCCTCCTGTGATGATACGGTGTTATGGGATCCTTCCTCTGCCTGTTCTCGCCCCCCGTGTTCTACACCCTGGTCTGAAGTGGTGATTCGTGGCCACAAAAAGAACACGAGCAAAGACTCACCACCTCCGACCATCAGCACATCAAACCGCTTCGGTGTCCTGTCCGTGGAGGACGCTTCGGCTCCCCCTGCCGCGGCTGATGTGCCCCCCATCCCACCTGGCTCTGTTCAGGAACCGGCTCCTGCTGACTCCGTGGCTGCCACCGAGCTGATTACTGGCGACGGTCCTAAAGCCGGTCCTCCTGTAAAGCCGTCGAACAAAGGTCTCCACTCCTCGGCCCGCTCCTCTGCCCGATGCCGCCTCCTCCGAGAGGCCGTCCGCCGTCACTCCGACGGTCCACCCGTGGAATGTCCACCTAGAGAGACCAGGAACCCTTCACCTTCAACACCGTCTCCTCGACCACTTTTCCCTCTGACCACCGCTATCCTCGGGGACTCCATCATCTGTAATGTCAGTTTCTTTAACGCCATAACCAGGTGTTTTCCTGGTTCTACCGTCACCTCCATCCTCCATGAACTGCCTCAGCTGCTGCTCTCACTGCCGTCCACCGTTACCCGGATCATAGTTCACGTGGGCTTCAATGATACTTCTCTTCAACAGTCCGAAGTGACAAAGGTTCATTTTAAAAACCTCTTTCATAAACTGAAAGGATCCGGGAAGGCTGTTTTCATTTCCAGGCCCCTCCCCCCTTTTGCCCGTGGTGTGGGCTGGTTCAGCCGACTCCTCAGCCTGAACACCTGGCTGCAGTCTGCCTCTACTCTGAACGGCTTCAGTTTTATTGATAACTTTAATCTGTTCTGGAACCGCTCCTCCTTCTATAAGTCTGATGGTGTCCACCCCTCTAGACTAGGCAGGACGGTCTTGGCTCAAAACATCCAACACGCTGTCCTGACTAAAACCACACCCACACCTATGTGACTATGCTCTCCCTCTTCTGCTGCAGTCACCTGCTCCCCCTGCTGGTCACATCTAATATCACCACGTTCAGAGTCTCCTGTAAAATCTGTAGTGAGAATAAACAACACCCCAACTGATCTCTCCTCCTCTCCCAGGCCCTCACTGTCCACCTGTCGACCAACCTCCTCAGTGAATTCCTCTTCTCCTTCCCCATCTCCAGCAGCCTACACCTCTGCCTTGCTCTTTCCCATTCCTGTCATATCCAGGTCTTTTATGGGGTCTCACTCTGCTAAAAGGCATCATAGGTGGCTGAGACAAATCCCATTACACACAGCAGACACGAACACCATGACGTCACCACCACCTAGCCGGTTCGGGTTACTAAATGCACGTTCCATTGCCAGTAAATCCTTCTCCCTAAGTGAGCTTTTTACCAACAGGAACTTGGACGCATTATTCCTGGCTGAGACGTGGCAGAGGGATGGGGAGTTCATTCATTTAAATGAGCTGTGCCCTCCTGGCTGCTCTGCTGTTGGTCAGCCCCGCCCCTGTCGCCGGGGCGGTGGCCTTGCTGTAGTGCACCAAGACAAATACATATGCAGAGGGATGAGCACCGATGACTTTCCCTCATTTGAGTCACAAATGATCAAGATTGGCTCGTCCAGTGTGTTTTACTGTTTCTTAATCTACCGACCCCCTGGCCCTGCTGGTGCCTTCTTAAACGATTTCAGTGATTTCTTAACATCAATAATTAAACTGGAGAAGGTTTTAATTCTTGGGGATTTCAATCTGCACATCGACAACAATTCATCCAGCCCAGCAATGGAACTTTTAGCCATGACTGACACTTTTAACCTCAAACAACATGTATCTGGCCCCACCCACAAGAAAGGACATACCCTGGACCTGGTTTTCTCATTGGGCTTACACGTCACAAATGTGTGTGGAGGATGTCCACTTGAGTGATCATTGTGGTGTGTTTTTTGACCTATGTGTGCCTCTTGAGCCCAAGCCTGCACCTAGAAGAGCCAAGAGGAGGATTATTAGAGTCCACAGCCCAGGATTTCTGTGCCCTGTTTAACCCTAGTCTTCTTAATGAGTGTCCTGATGTTGATGAGTTTATCCAGTGCTTTGCCACACACTGCAGCTCTATTCTTGACCAGGTGGCTCCCTTGAAAACCAATGTCACTCGTAAGTGGTCTTGTCCTTGGATAAATGAAAACATCTTGAACCTAAGGAGAACTTGTTGCAAAACTGAGCGTCTTTGGAAATCAACCCAGTTGGAAGTACACAGGTTACATCTTAAAGATCTCTTAACCTCATTAAATGAAATGATTAAGGAGGCAAGATCCAGCTACTTCCACAAACTTATAGCCACAAACAAGAGAAACCCCAAAGTAATCTTTGACACAATTGAGTCCATTGTGTCCCCTGCTGTCCCTGCTGCCCCCCCCCCCCCCCCCCCCGTGCTCTGTAAAGCTGACAGCAATGACTTCCTAAACTTCTTCACAGACAAGATTAGGGATATTAAACACAGTATCCCACCACCCTCTGGCCGTCTGACCCAAGCTGATCCCCCTCTGCAAACCTGGTCCTCTTTCGACCCTGTGACACTGGAGGACATCTCGGCACTTTTATCCAAAACGAAACCCTCCTCCAACTCTGCAGACATCCTCCCCCATAAGCTCCTCTTTGGTGTCTTTGACACTATTGGACCATGGGTCACAAAGCTTTTTAACCTGTCGCTCTCAACTGGTTTGTTTCCCAGCTCCTTCAAACAGGTCATCATAGAACCTAAACTAAAGAAAACCACACTGGACCCCACAGACTTCAAAAGCTACAGGCCCATTTCAAAGCTCCCCCTATTGGCCAAAATCCTCGAGAAGGCAGTGTCTAAACAACTTACAGCTTTTCTGGAGACACACCAGATCTATGACACCTTTCAGTCTGGGTTTAGACAACGCCACTCAACAGAAACCGCACTATTAAAAGTGTCTAGTGACATCCTGATGGTGGCTGACTCCGGGAAATCCACGGTCTTGGTCCTGCTAGATCTCTCCTCGGCCTTTGACACAGTGGACCATACCATAATGATTGAGAGACTGAGGGACCTGGTAGGGATGTCAGGTCCTGTGCTAGACTGGTTCTCCTCTTACCTGACCGGCAGAAGCTTCACTGTGTCAATAAACAACTTCCAATCTGACTCAGCGGATCTACTGTGTGGTGTGCCCCAAGGCTCTGTCCTGGGACCAGTGCTATTCTTACTCTATGTCCTCCCACTTGGCCACATTATCCGACAGTATAGTGATGTCTCCTATCATCTATTCGCGGATGACATCCAGATATACTGCTCCTTTGACTCCTCTGAGCCCCACAAACTGAGTTCCTTAATCAACTGCTTGTCAGAGCTGAAGCAGTGGCTAAATGATAACAGCCTCCAGCTGAACTCCTGCAAAACAGAGACCCTCATCATTGCCCCAGATAGTGCAATCCCAGGGATCAAACATCACCTTGGAGACTTGAGTTCCTCGGTAAAGACCAAACTGAGGAATCTGGGTGTCATCTTTGACCAGGACATGTCTTTAGAATTCTACTCCAAACACCTAGTCAAAAACTGTTTCTTCCAACTACGCAACATCTCCAAACTCAGGTCTATGGTGTCCATAAATGAGCTCGAGATGATCGTTCACGCTTTTGTGTCTTCTGGCTTAGACTACTGCAACAGCCTGTTTACATGCTTAAACAAGAAAGAGCTGGCCCGTCTACAGTTTGTCCAGAACTCTGCTGCCAGGCTTCTGACCCGCACAAACAGGAGAACCCACATCACTCCCATCCTTAAATCTCTCCACTGGCTCCCTGTTCTATATCGTCTTCATTTCAAAATTCTTGTGCTAACTTTCCGGGCTCTACATGGCCAGGCCCCTGCATACATTGCTTCCCTGATCCAGCCCTACAGCTCAACTCGTAGCTTGAGGTCTTCAGGACAGCACCTGCTGATGGTTCCACGCACCTGTTTTAGCATACGCGGTGACAGGTCTTTTAAAGCTGTGGCACCACGTCTATGGAATGACCTACCTCTACACCTATGGTCCATGGACTCTGTAGAGAGCTTTAAGAAACACCTCCAAACCCTCCTGTTCAAAAAGGCTTTTTAGTCTCCCACCTGACCCTGGGCCACCACAAACTGATTACACTCTATGTATTCATCATAACGTACTCCATGCGTCATCTCCCCCCCCCCCCCCCAGTCTCTCTATATCTCTATAGCTCTCTCTTTTCTCCTCCTTTCTCTCTCTCTCTCTCTCTCTTTTTGTCTTTAACCCCAACTGGTCAAGGCAGACAGCCATCCTTCAGGAGTCTGGGTCTGCTCGAGGTTTCTGCTGTTAAAGGGAAGTTTTTCCTCGCCACTGTCACCAATCACACGTGTTTGCTCCTGAAGGATTCTGTTGGGTCTCTGTAAACTTAATTTGATTCTGATTTGAATTGATAAAGCACTTTATGACTCTGTCTGTGAAAAGTGCTCTATAAATAAAATTTACTTACTTACTTACTTACAGTCCAGCCACTTGACTGAGCAGCTCCCTTCTTGTCAGCGGATTTGGAGTCTGAAATCTCACTTCCTCTTGAAGGAGGTTCTGGCCAAGCCGCATCTTTTTCTTTCTTTTTGAGAAGTTTACTGAAGTCATGACATAGTGCTTGTCTTCTTCAACGCTGTAGCCCAAACCAAGCGCTTTGTTGTCCTCATCCCCCATCTGATTTGGAAGGACTATGGTTCCAGCTTTGGCTCTTACTTGGTCATCTGGCTCCTCTTGAGATTCTTGTCTCCCACATTGCCCAGAGAACACCCATGGCTTAAGCTGAAACCCTCCGGCCTTAAGGATATGCTCCACATTAGCAATAGTGGCTTTCAGATGAGTCAGGTCATTATCTGAGGTAAGGATATCGTCGACATAGCTGTCCTGCTGGAGTACCCGGCGCTCCTCTTCAAGGTGCGTGAACTGAGGAAGATTGGAGGTCTCCCGCATAGCAACCTGTGCAATGCATCCAGCGGGCTTGTCCCCAATGTTCACTCTTGTAATGGCATACTCCCCTAGCTCCTCATCTTCAGAGTCCCGCCACAGGAACCTGTGCAAGTGCATTTCGCGGTCTTCAAGCCAGACTGAGTTGTACATCTTTTTGATGTCACCCAAAGCAGCAAATACTCCACTACGAAATCTCAGGAGAACAGCACGGATTGGGTTAAGGACATCTGGACCCTTCATTAGCATGTCATTCAGGCTCACACCTCTGAATTTCTGGCTGCTATTCCAGACGAGCCTCACTGGTGTCATAATGGAGTGAGGATTTGGTGCGATGAGATGACTGACATACCACACCAGCCCGGTCCAGTTGCCAATGATGTCCTCGGACAATTTGTTTGCAGCTCCTTGAAAAACCATGTCATGCACCTGTGCAGCATAGGCAGCTTTCCATTTGGGCTCTTTGGCAAAGTGTCTTTCTGTTCTGAGGAATGTGGCCTCAACAGCTCCCCTATTTTTTGGGAGTAAAACTGGATCTTCTCGCCAGGGATATCTGGCATGCCAGTGTGGCTCCGTGCTGTGGCTGTCACTTGTGATATAGGTGACCCTTCTCTCACCACCTCCAACTCCCGCTCCTCAGCAAGGGTCATCTGTTTGCCTCCTGGCTGGCAGTTCCCACAACGGCAGCCCCCACATCTTGGCTCACAGGCAGCACCGATGCTGTCCCATTTCCACCAGTCCAGGAAGTCTTGAGAGGTCGTCAAAGTGAAAGACTCCTGGGCATCGTGGTGGGACTGGCTGTTTGGTGGCTGCTGCTTGGGGAATCTAGCTGGGAATTCCTCATACTTCATGGCGGCCATCCTCATTGACCTGGTGAAATGTGTGCCTGATTTATGGACTGACCCCGCAACATCCTCGGACAGGTCTGGATGAGCACCGCCAACAGTCTTCCCCAGCGGCCCGTCCCACAGCACAAGATCCCCAATCACTCTGATTCACTGTGGTGCCAGCTTGCCTTCTCTATGGCTTATCAGCAGGTCAATCTCCTTGGGCCTTACAAGCTCCTCAACTTGCATGTCAGGGAAGAACCTTTGCAGTTGCTGTGCCGTTACACCCTTGTGGACATCTGCTATATGATCCAGCCCATAGCAGACCAACTGGTGGGATTGTATGGTTCCTTCTGGAGTTTTCACTTTGATCTTTAACAGGTACCTCCTTGTCTCCACGCGGACCTTCATTCCTCCAACACCATGGACAATAAGGATGATCTCCTCACTCTTAAGGTTCAGTTCACCTGCGGCCTTATGGGTGATATAATTTGTGTCTGACGCCAGGTCAATCAGGGTACCAATCTTTTGCCCAGCATTGGCCGTCACTTCAAGGAGCATCATTATAACTGGAAGCTCTTGCAGACCGTGTTTAACAAGGAGGCTTGATGGCTCCATCACTGTGCTGAGTGTCTTTGAAGCGGCATTTGAGAACACATCTCGACATTGCTTTGCAAGTTCTGGGGGAAGTTTACTGATAAAATCCTCCTGGTCAGTAGTATATCCCTTCCTTCCTGCCCTAGTAGGATGTTCACTCCTCCTTGGGGTGGCGCCACTTCTCACAACAGCATTGGGGCATAAGTAGTATTGGTGTTCAGGAAGCCGTCCATCCTTGCAGTCTGGGTGCTTGCAGAGATAGGTCGGTTTACAGAATGCTTGGCTTTCATGGATTTTGAGACATCTCTCACATGCCCCTAGCTTTTTCACCGTGACATTCTTTTCTGCTGGCTTCAGGGTCCGGAACTGCTTACAAAAATACAGCTTCCGTCTATGCTTTCCATCACCGCAGACAACACAACCTGCAAGGGAATCACTGGACTTTGTGGCTTTTGTCCTGGCATGCCTTGGCTCGGACCGCCCTTCCTTCCTTGGTTCCTCTTCCCTCAGATGTTCAAGCTGCTCATAAATGGCTTCTTGCTCCTTGAGGAATGCTAGCAGACTGTCAAACCTGTTGCTTGAGACCACCGTGTTTCGACCATCAGCCACATACATAAGCCACTCCTTCTTCAGGGTTTCAGGGAGCTTGCTTTCAATGGACTTTGTGACTAATGGATTTTTGAGCGCCCCTACATCTCCCAGGTTGCTTAAGTCCTGCAGTGCCTTCTCAACCGCTTGAATCAGCTCTACTATCCTCCGTGGCTTGTGATTTTTCACAGCGGGCATCCTTTGCACTTCTTCCACGATCTCAATACCAATGGTGGTTTTGTTCCCAAAGCGGTTTTCAAGGACCCGGAAGATGTCATCTGCTTCTTTATAGCAGGTGAGCCTCAGATCCTGGGTAATTCTCTCATCCAGGCTATCCAACAGCTGGAATTTCTTCACTTTGGAGCCTGAGGGCTCCCCTTGTGTTTGCAGAGCCTCCCAGTCTTTTCTCCACCTGTGAAATTCACGCTAATTTCCAGAGACCTTGGGAAGAGCTGTGGGCTTCAGTCTGATGACAGGCAGAAGAGGGTTTTGAGAGACAGGTGTAGTTCTCCATTGGTCCTCTCTCAGCTTCTCCCGAATAAAGTCCGCTTTCCTAGAAACTAATTTTGGGATTGTAAGGTCGAGCTCCTTTAGTCAGTCCTGGATTTCCCCCTTTCCATTAGTTGGAATCCATCGCTTCCAGTGGTTATGCAGCTCCTTTGCTGTCTTTGTGAGCTCCTGCAGATGGGTGAGCATGAACTCATAGGCCTCCTGCTGGCCACTGAGGTCCACTGACCTGACGCTTTTACACTGTGCCTCTGCGACTTGCAGTGCAGTGAAGACTTCATCTGCTCCATAGTTGGACCACAGTCTTCCCTGGACAAGGCTCTTGATGTCTTTCACTCTAGCATCACACTCACCAGCAGTCTTGGTTAGGTCAGCCTTTTGCTGATCAGTAAGCTCAGCCTCTTCATCAGCATCAGCATCCAGTTCAGCCACCCTGTCCTCGAGGAGCTTGGCCTCCAGATCATCATTGACTGCCCAGACCTTCTCTGCTGCTTCAGTGAGTGCATTAAACCCACTTTCCAGCTCTTGGGCCGACATGTCTTCAAGGCTTCTGAGAAGACCGTTTGCTAGACGAGAAAAGGCCCTCTTTGCCACTGTTCGGTCTGTCTTCAACTGCTGTGTGGTCTTAGCAGGTGGTTCTGACATCTTCTCCCTCGGTAGCCAGTGCACAGGTGAGAGATGAGTTGTATCTAAATGTTACTTTTGGCTTTGGCTTTCTTTTTTCCAGGTTCAGCCGTCTTTGACTTCCACTTCTCACCAGTTCCAGTTTTGGTGGATTTCCACGACTGCCTGGTCTCCTGGTCTTTGGGCGTCACGGCATTGCTTCCTGGTCTGCCTTCTTTTCTGGATCCAGTTCCTGAGCCGGTGTTTTTCACTGTCAAGTTGTTCTGGTTGTGTTTGATTTTTTTTTTTTTTCCCCTTTTTCTGCTGTTTGCCCCAACTTGAAAAAAAGGCTCAAACGTCTGGAGGAGGTTTGGGCAACTGGATTTCACTCAAAGGATTTCCAGGACGACTTTTCCTCTTTTTTTTTTCTCTTTTATTAAATTTCAGAGGCACAGGTCTTGGATCTTTAGGTGAAAAAACCTTTAACAATAAACAACACAAAACAAACAACAATTAATTGATCGATAAATACAAAAAGCTATAAATACAAATTCACCATTATAGAAAAATAGATATTTACATACAGATAAAATACAATACAAAAATTGTTTAATTTAAATTGATTAACAAGAAATATAATAATATACAATATATAATATATTTAACAAATCTGAATAAATAGAATAAGCAAACAAAAAATCCAATTAATTACACTCAATTAACAATATTTAAATCCAACAAAATCACTACTTTAACTATAATTAACTGACATAATCAGACAGCTGAAAACCTGTCCCAGGCAATTTACATTTAAAATACAATCATATTTAATGTAAACCACAAATAAACCTACTAATTAACAAAAAACCACCCACACTTTAAACCCCGTTTGTGCTCCGGCGCACTCACAAACAGCAGCACATTAATGAGACTATCATTTGATTATTTGATTATCATTTGATTTCATAAATGGTCTCACTGGCCGCCCCTCTGCAGTTTCCAAACGTCTGCCTCTCAGCAGTCTGAAGTTTGCAATAGGAGCCGCAGCGGCGTCTGCTCAGCCCTTTTACCAGTTGCTGCTTCAGTCTCATTGGAGACACCTGTAGCCTTTCAGCTGTGTGCATGATGGCACAGCACACAGCTGAGCTCACTAAGGTCCTGATTGATCTGACCTGTGCTGTGGCCTCTGAATCTCACACACTTTTTTTTTTTTCCCTTTTCTCCATGTTTTCCCACAGTGAGTCAAAAACCAGTTTGACTTTACACTGTATGACACTGTTTTTAATTGTACAGCTGTTTTTTTTAAAATCTGTATTAGTCTATATTTTGTTTTTTTAGTCTTCTGTACGACACTGTTTTTAATTGTACAGCTGTTTTTGTCTTTTTAATCTATTGTATTTGTCATTTTGCTTTTTTATTCTTCTATATGTCGCTGTTTTTAATTGTACAGCTGTTTTTATGTCTTTTTAATCCATTGTTTTAGTCAATTTACTTTTTTGTTCTTCTGTACAACACTGTTTTTAATTGTACAGCTGTTTTGATTTCTTTAATCTATTGTATTTGTCATTTTGCCTTTTTATTCTTCTATATGATGCTGTTTTTAATTGTACAGCTGTTTTATGTCTTTTTAATCCATTGTGTTTTAGTCAATTTACTTCTTTATTCTTCTGAACAACACTGTTTTTAATTGTACAGCTGTTGTTATGTCTTTTTAATCCATTGTTTTAGGCAATTTACTTTTTTGTTCTTCTGTACAACACTGTTTTTAATTGTACAGCTGTTTTGATGTCTTTAATCGATTGTATTTGTCATTTTGCTTTTTTATTCTTCTATATGACTCTGTTTTTAATTGTACAGCTGTTTTATGTCTTTTTAATCCATTGTGTTTTAGTCAATTTACTTTCTTATTCTTCTGTACAACACTGTTTAATTGTACAGCTGTTTCTATGTCTTTTTAATCTATTGTATTTGTCATTTTGCTTTTTTATTCTTCTATATGATGCTGTTCTTAATTGTACAGCTGTTGTTGTCTCGTTAATCTATTGGTCTGTAAATTTGGACAAATATCCACCAATCCCCTACCTACCGACATCCATAAAAGAAAATTCCAAAAACTACCAAATGTGAAACTGGGGGTAATTTTTCAAAATGTATAGTCTTTTTTTTTCTTTTTTTTTTTCTTTTTTTAAATACACCCTGTAGTTCATTTTGCTGTGCATCAATGTCTCTCTCTCTCCCTCTCTCTCTGGCTATGTTCAGACTGCAGGTCTTAAATCAATTCAGATTCTTTGGTGAAATCTTTTTTTTTTTTTAATTGTCGTATGCTCATTCATATTGCACATTAAATGTGACTTCTATCAGTTTTCAGTATGAACTGAATGCGACCCTGAAGTGACCCACATATGCAAAAGAGGTCCTGACGTAATACATGACCACGCAGGCACACACTATTTACAGAAAGAAATGTTTTTCCCACTTCTCCTCCTTGGACGCATCTCATCCCACTTTTCCCCAGTTATTTTCCTTTAAAGCATAAAGCTAGCATGTTCGTTTTTATATTAAACACTTAATCCACTACCACTACCACAAGATGTGTGTATCAGGTTTTGCGCTGCTGCTTCCTGGAATGAGTCATGTTGGCTGCTCCTTCGCTCTTTTTGGTTAGCCTTTGCTTTTGGTTTGACCAGGTGGGTCCGGATGTCATGTTTTCGGCTTTTTTCTTTGTTAGGATTTAGTTGCTTGTTGTGTTCTGTAGGGGTAGCGGTATGTGGTCAGCTCCTACGACCCTGTACAGGGTTGGCCTGGCCCACATACCGTCCTTTTGTTAAGTTGGCCGGCTCACCTTGGTCCTTTTCTTTGAAACTTTAGTTGTTTCTTTGTTTTTGGGGATGGGAGGGATTTAATTAAAGTAAAACCAACAACTAAAAATGAAGAACTTCAAATCCTTTTAGTGTCCTCTGGCAAATGTTAGAATCTTGGGCCATAACAACCATCACCACCTCTACCACCACGACCTATACCACTATGTCTACTGTGGTGTCCACTACCTGTAACCAGTGTATCCATTACATGTACCACTATGTCTACCACTACATGTACCACTATGTCTACCACTACGTGTATCACTTTGTCTACCACTACGTGTACCACTGTCTACCACTACGTGTACCACTGTCTACCACTACGTGTACCACTGTCTACCACTACGTGTACCACTATGTCTACCACTACGTGTATCACTGTCTACCACTACATGTACCACTGTCTACCACTACATGTACCACTTTGTCTACCACTATATGTATCACTGTCTACCACTATGTCTACCACTACATGTATCACTGTCTACCACTACGTGTATCACTTTGTCTACCACTATGTGTATCACTGTCTACCACTATGTCTACCACTACATGTATCACTGTCTACCACTTTGTCTAGCACTGTCTACCTCTACATGTACCACTGTGTCTAGCACTACATGTACCACTTTGTCTACCACTTTGTCTAGCACTACATGTACTACTGTCTACCACTACATATACCACCGTCTAGCACTACATGTACCACTTTGTCTACCACTGTGTCAAGCACTACATGTACCACTGTCTACCACTACATGTACCACCATGTCCACTACCTGTATGTCGGTTTTATACCACCATAAATGTCCTTCAGATCGGCATTCTATAATGTTTTTCTCTTTCGCTCCATCTGTCTTCTACCTCTAATGCTCTTTCCCAGTCTCTGTTTAGCCAGTTTCCTCCAAACTTCCACTGCTTCTCCTTTTATTGTCCCAAAATACAGTTTACGTGAATCTATATTCTCTTGTTTCCAGTTCCTCATATTACTTGTACCGGCTCTTGGCGGCCTTATTGGACCCACCAGTTGTGTACCTCTACTCCTTAACTGTTTACTTTGTTTCATCCCCAGTATGTTTTCTGGGTTTAGGTGTAACCTCCAGAAATTATGTGCAGCCTTGATATACCTGTTCAAGGCATGAAAGTTTTTGTTTTTTCAAAGTCCATTATTTCAGACATTTCCAATGCTCCTATTCAAATAGCAGCGTAGCTTCTACTCAATGGGTTGGGTGTTTTTTTGTTTGTTTTTTTTTGTTCTGTTTTTTTTGGTTTTTTTTTTTTTTTTTCTTCTTTCAACAAGTTGAGTTGTGTAACCCTATGATGTCAAGGTCAGTAAAATGCAACCTGGCCATTCAGACTAAAGTCACACAGCAAAATATCTGATATTTATCAGATTTAGGACCACATATGAAAGTGGCCTGGGTCAGATTTTAAAAAATATGAATAGTGCTGTTCAAACTGTCTTTAATGGATCGGATACAGGTCACATATGAACAAAATAAATCGGTCCACATTTGCCTGCATCTGAACATAGCCTCTTTCTCTTCCTTTAACCTTTTCTCTTTAACCTGAACTGGTCAAGGCAGATGACCATCCTCCAGGAGTCAGTCTATCGCCAAGTGTTTGCTCTTTTTTTTTTTTTTTCCATCTCCTCTTCTGTCTCAATAGTGCTGTTGTTGCTGTCCCCCTCCTTCCTGCTGTTCTCCAGTTCCCTTAAATATGCTTCCCTTGGAACCAGGTTACGGAGGACTAGGAAATAGTTTGGGTAAGTGTCAGCGCATTTCACTGTACATAATGTGACAGATGTAATGTTGTAGATTTAGACTGGGGTTGGTGTACTTACTCGTATGGGAAACCCATCCGGTCTACCATCTTAAGAAGGTGGGTGTGACAACCCCAGTGTTGGGTTTACTCCTGGTTTTCTCTTACCTGTTCTCTCTCTCCACTTCCTCCTCCTTACAGGTGACCAATCAGGTGGCTTGGGCTCTTCCTGCCCTTCCTGGTTGTGGGTGTGGCCAAAGCATTTAAAACCCAGCAGTGGCAGAAGTCGGCGCTCTCGCTCACAGCCTCACTGTACCAGCACCACCTGTTAGTTTGTTCACCTATTTCTTTAATTGCACATCCATCACTTTAACTCATCCATGCACAGACTACACTACTGACAATACTGACTATATATAAGATTTAACTTTTTTTGCATAAATTAAGTGATTGCATGTGCAGTGTTTCCTGTGAAATTGACCGCATGGGTTAGTCAGTTTCTGTTCTGCATTTGTATGGAAAAAAAATGTAAGCAGAATCAACAAATTATGTTTCTTCTTTAATTGGTGGGCCAGGCCATGGTCAGTCCAGACCCCTCACTGCTGACGGTGTTATCAGATGAGGATGCGGACGCAGCTATTTGTTTTGAGACATTCTGCTGATGAAGAGACCATCTGTTAGAAGATGAAAGCTACCTTCATTAATCATCATTCAATGGTCAAGGATGAAACGAATGCAGCAGATATCTTCTCAGTGTTCCCATGGTTTCTGGACACACAGGGACTGGTAAGACATCTTCATTTGTTAAATCACTGAAATCCTCCATGCGGCATGCAGTGTCACTCATCACTCCTTTCTATGTACTGTTTTTGAATTACAGATAGAACAAGACTTCCGACTTCTGTTTGGTGTGGTCACTGCCAACAAATTCTTGGAGAGGTAGCCCGCCAGTTTTTAAAACAAAAGTTGTGAAGGAAAGCCACCACAGAGCTCTTGGAGTTAATGTACGATGCTGAGTCTGCAGCTGAAGTTGAGAATGGTATGACTGTTTTAATCCTCATTGTTGGTTATATTGGTAATGGTGCCAGTTCAGTGTATTTATGGCATAGTGTTAATCAAATGTGTTTGTCTGTAGGCTGGGACAGTGACATGTCTGCTATTTTGCTGCCACTACATTTGCTACCCCCCATCTGCACAAGGACGGAAGAGACCAGGAAAGATGTCTACATCTCAAGCTATCAATAACCTCATAAAATTCCTAAAGGTATGTTGGAAAGTTGTTTAAAATTTTCTTTCCATCACCTGCTTTTCAATGCACAGTGAAGTGATCTGATCTGTCGTCATAAGATGGTCACTAAATCCTGCTGTTGAATGTGTTCTTGTAGGCTGGAGCCAGTGTGCAGCAGCATCTAGACAACATCACCCGAAGCAGGCAGCCTTACTTTCTGGATCAGGGACCGACAAGAAGCAGCTTTCAAACCTTCTTCATTGTGACTGACAAGCATGCACTTCCATGTAAGGTGACAGGTTTGGTGGGAGCTATTTGACGAACTCTTTCAGGCCCATTATGTCTTTGGTACATCGTACAGTTCCTCCCTGACCAAGTTTTTCACTTTTCTGCAAACAACAACATTTACAACATTTGGTTCAGCAGAAGGTGATTTTTCACCTTGTCAGTGTTCTTGGCAACAAGTAATGGTGCTGATGTTGATGTGGTGCCTGAAAATTAAGAGGCTGATTTGGTATTATCTTCAGCAGACTGTGTGAATAGTTGTGCAGCTGTAATTTCTGACCTAATGGCAGCAGGTGTCGGCCAAAGTGTAGTGAATTCAATGGAGGAGATTGTTGAAGATATTCAGCAGCATGCTAAAGAAACTGTCATTAAGCATGTATTTAGTAATGAAAGAGAAACTGAAATGTGCAAGAAAGTTGAAGCATGATTTGTTGAGTTTGAGAATCCTTTTACAGTTCTTAATTCAGAATACAAATTATCAAAATTTAGGCTTACATAGCTTGTTTGGTCTGGAATCTTTCAGTGCAAGGTACTGCTGCAGGTTTTGTTTCGTTGAAAAAGATGACTTTAGAACAGAATTCTCCAAAGATTCTCCCAAAATAGTGTTGCACACTAAAGACACCCACAGTGCTCGCTGTCAAGAAATGGCTTGTAATCTATCTCTTATGTTTTTTTGTGTGAAGAGTTAATGCTTATTAATTCACTGATGTACAGGGTGTCCCAAAAAATTTGAAATTCTTTCATCACCTTATAATTTTTTTTTTTTACAATTTGTTTGCTCTTTTTGCTCAAAGTGTAATCATTTTTATTGTTCTGCTTTCAGGAATAGACATGCCGTTTACTGCAACAGAAAAGGCGATCTGTGCACTGAAGTATGCCCAAACTCAGTCAAAAGTGAATCCACAGCGTGAACCCCACCACTTCCCCCATGTGTCGAGGAACTCAAGAGGAGAATCACTGAGGCTCTGGAGAATGTTACACAGGACATGCTGCAGCGAGTGTGGCAGGAACTCAACTACAGACTTGACATGTTCTGCGTCACAAGTGGCGCACACACTGAACATCTGTAATAACTTTGGAACATTATAAAATTACCATCCCCCAGAATTTTTTGTTCGAGATTTGTAAAATAAAACATTTTGTCCAAAATAAATCCTATTTAGTATCATTTCTCCTGACCATGTTGTCAGTCCAGTATGGACATCTCAAATGTCTTTTTTTTTTTTTTTTTTTTGGGACATCCTGTATTTTCACACAACTGATAACTTCTCAGGTGTGAGGCATGATGTTTCGGAATGGGTGGCCCAGTACGAATTGAAGCTATTGTTTGCATACTTTAAGAAACATGTTACATTGAAGGAGCTGAATTTAAGAACTCAGTTTTGATTTTGGATTCATGGAGAGAAACGATGGGCCAGAGGCTGTGAATTTGGGTGGAGAGTCTAATGATCTGGGACTGAATGCAATTCACTCATGGTGTTTATTGAGGAACGTTCCCATCATGTTTGGAGTCTCACTCACTGTGCTGTATTTTACCCCCCCCCCCCCCCCCCTTCTACAGGCAGTGGGGGGTGAAGTGAGCATGCTCAGATGTCTATGGAAAGAACAAGGTCTACTCTATCAGCTCGTTTGGAAATTTTTAACTATTGAGCAAACGGTTGAATTCTGAATATGTAAAATGAATCATACATTCAGGATAATCACCACAGACATGTCACAAGTTACAGGGTTAAATAAAATGATTAAAAAGTGACCACAGGCCAAACGAATAAGCTCAATATTTCACTGTGAAAATTTGGCAAAACAAATCCATGAAATATTTATAATTTGACTAAATGAATTTATGTATGTTAATTATAGAAGCAGGTAAATGACATGTTACTCATGTAACAGTTATCTGCAGTGATATAAACATTTTGGTGTTTGATGCATTTTTTTTAAATTTTTTTTTTTTAAAGAATGTGATAGTAATGGAAGGTTTTATTTACAGTTTGAACATGGTTTTGCTTTAGAATCAAACTGTACTGGCATTCTGCCATCGTAACGTCCAAAAATAAAGTGGAAAACTGTGATTGTGTGTTTTTGTTGTATTATTATATTTATAATGCATGAACATGATACTGGATGTTACCGCTGCAGCTTTAGAACAATATCAATCAGCCTTCAGTCACTGAGCATTTAAAGCAAAATTATCAATATGGAAACTGGTTGGAATTCAGGATCTGAATTTAGTTTGACAGTGGATTCATGGGTCGACGGGTGAAGTTGATCTACTTATATTTATATATGTATTTATCTCTCATTATATTACTGATATTTGTGCTTGAATCCGTGTTTGAATGTGCCGCAGCCTCCTCTCTGATGGGAGAAATGTGAAAAGTCCATGTGCAGGGTGGGTGGTATCGTCCATGATGCTTTGGGCTTTTTTCCTGCACATGATGATGTAAAGGTCCTCGATGCAGGAAAGACAGCAGCCACAGACGTGCTCCACAGTGCTTTTTTTTTCTCCGCCACTGTACAGCTGTTGTACCACAAAGTCTACCTGTCTTTTTTTATCTGCAATTGTTTGTTGCTGCTGTTAGCTGTGAAATTTCCCCACGGTGGGATAAATATGGTCTTATCTTATTTTGTCTTAAGTTTGGTGCTGATTGGATGAAAAAATGTTGAGTTGTAACAGTTTGGTTTTTCTTGCCGCCACACCCTGAACTACAGTGGCCCTGAAGGACAAACCACAACGAGAATCACAAAGCAAACAAAAATAAGAGAGGCCAAAAGAAAGAAGGGGAAAAAAAAACACAAGAAAAAGAAAATCACACAAACAGGAAAAAGGTCCTACTGGAAAAGTTAGGTACCTGCCATGACCAGGATCTGGATGCTGATTGGATTGTCTGACAGGTGGGAAAACCAGAAGTTTATATTTAAATATGGCTATCACTGCAGAAATAATCAGGAATTAATTTGATGCAGGTCATACTAATGCAGTAGGACCTTTTTCTTGTTTGTAATTTGTGGTTTGCCCTTCAGGGCCACTGTACTGAACTCATCAAGTGACAACCTCTCACCATTTCTATTTTTTTTTTTTAATTCTATTTGTTGGACATTTTTTCATTTTAACGACATAGATACAATAATACAGCAGAACAGATTGACTAAAACATGAAAAAATGGGTCCATCTTGACAGTTCACCAGATTCAAATTATACGGCAAACAGCTGGAAAAAGGAATGTAAACATGCATTTACTATCAACTCTGATTCAGGAACCATTTCTAGTTTTTTCCAGTATTTCTCAAATTTTTTAAAAAAGTCTCAAAGAAAGTGATATTTTCCATAATGTAGACTTCACGTATCACGTCTGTCCATTTTGAAAGTGTCAGTGGTTCAGCAGGTTTTAACCTTCTAC
The DNA here is from genome assembly GCF_902148855.1 of Sphaeramia orbicularis. Taxonomy (NCBI): domain Eukaryota; kingdom Metazoa; phylum Chordata; class Actinopteri; order Kurtiformes; family Apogonidae; genus Sphaeramia; species Sphaeramia orbicularis. Next base: position 58,998,632 of record NC_043957.1, on the reverse strand, counting down.
CACCTACTGATCTGAAAGAGCTCTTAGTTCCATCCAATCCATCTAGAGCAGTGGTCCCCAACCTATTTTGTACTACGGACCGGTTTCATGCATGAAAATTTTCCGTGGACCGGGTAGAGGTGCAGGGGTTCCAATAACAAAAACCATTGTCAGTTCAGAGCATGTGATCTGAAACACTTTCACTGTATATCAGGCAATTCCAATGATTCTACAGTAGAATATCAACTCACCCTATTGCAGAATCAGTCGGAACCCTGGACTTGTTTCCCTGCAACTAGACGGTCCTATGTGGAGCTGATGGAGACACACAGTCCAAGTATATTCAGTCTTCTCTGGATTCTTGTTTTGGTAACTGTCATCACAGAAAACCCAGCCCCACAAAGATATGAGGTTGGAAACAGGAGAGGGACTTTCAGAGCTTTTGTGGCTATATCTGCATATTCTGCTTTGACTTGAATCCAGAATGCACAGAGGTTTGAAGTTGTCTCAAACATGGATTGAGGTGCTTTTGTCACCTTTTGCGATGAACCTGTAACTTAGGCAGGAATCCTGATATTACCTTCTAAATGCAGCTTTCTGTTTGCAGGCAGTCACCCTTCTGCAACCCCATCGTTTCCTTGTTTCTTCCCGAAAAAGTTCTCCAGTGAATTTTGTTTTTAGCTCATTTCTTTAGCTTGTGTTACAACTGCTTCATGAAATGGTGCACCAGAGTCAAGAGTGGTTGTGAGGTGAGGGTGGAAACTGTCGTTTTCAAAATAAAATCTCTGCAAGACTAATGGAAAAAATTGCTTTATTGCTAGCCACATTTTTTTTTTTTTTCTTTCCGGCCTGGTACCAAATGGGACTGGGGGTTGGGGACCCCTAATCTAGAGCACTACACTGTCAACATGCAGGTACGCTGGGGGTTCCTAGGATCTCCAGAAGTAGGACAGGAGCTAGAGCCTTCAGCTATCAAGCTCCACTATTGTGGAACCACCTCCCTGCCTTGGTCTGGGAAGCAGACACTATATCTATGCTAAAGAGTAGGTTAAAAATATTCCTTTTTGTTGAATCCTGTAGTTAGGGCAGCTCAGACTGCTCTTGGTTCGGCTGCTATAGGCTTAGACTGCTGGGAGACTCATCAGGATACACTGAGCTCTTCTCTGCTCCTCCTTTTCTCTCCTATTCTTTCTCTTGTATTTACGCCCCACAGTGTAAAAAAAGATACCCCCTATCTACTCAATAAATTTAAGGCAACACATTACAAGCAATATTATTAATTAAATTTCACTCTGTTTGGTATTGAATAAATGTTAATTAAATGAAGCCCTTAATAGTTATCCACTTAATGAGTAGATCCGAATGCTAAACAAAATGAAATTAATTAAAAACTAAACAAAAATATTGATTTGATACAAAAAGATAAACTTCTTAATGTGTAAATAGTTCAAATAAAAATTTCTTTAATTTTACATTTCAATTATGTATAATTGAGCAATAATCGAATACATTGATCAGTGCATTAATTTGAATTCAAAGCAAGTAATTAGGTCTAAACATTCTTTTATCTTAGGAATGACTGCACTCTAAGAAATTTAATTATGCTCTATTCAGTTTAATGATAGAAATATATTTACACTTACATTTAGGGCTGCTCGATTATATAAAAAAAAAAAAAAATCACGATTATTTTAGCAATAATTGAAATCACAATTATTAAAAACGATTATTTGTTAACCTTAAAGTTGTTTATTTTTTTCTTGCAAAACAATGTAAAATATACTCTTTAAACATAAATAAAGCTTTTAACCACTAAAACAAAGTATGTTCACTTTTGTACGAAACAAAAAAATCTTTGAATGCAAATAAGTGTACTGTAAATTCAAGTATGTTTCCTTTTGTAAATAAATAGTGCACTGGAATTAAACTGCTATAGACTTGCCATAGAACTGTAGTAATTAAGAAAAAAAAAAAAGCCCACGTAAACTGCAAATTATAAATTCAAGTATGTTCAAAGTAGTATGAAACATAGTAAATTCAGTGGCGTACCGTGAGGTTTCAGTTCAGGCCTTCTGTATACATCAGCCATCAAGAATACGTACGTTAGGTTAATACGGGAGTTGCAGCATAAAGAGATTCGGAAACTGAAGATTGCATTGCGGACGAAGTTGTTTTTATGTGTTTTAGTTTTTCATAAGATTATGATAAAGGTGGTGGTGGTTAAACTTTAGATGGTTAAAAAGGTTTGCTGTGTTAGCGGTCAGTGCGGACACAACTACGAAACATTTTTTGCATGTGATGTGTTTTTGCTCTTCGTCTTCTTCATCAAACCCAAAGTGATTCCATACAATTGAATTTGACTTGCCTTTTTTGTTTACCAAGCACTTCTGCTGTGATTCTCCTGCCGTTTTTCCAGACCACTAGGTATAACTTTCCTCTTTGGATGGACCTGCCGGCTAGCTGGCAGCTGTAGCTTAGAGGGGGGCGGGGCTGAGCAGCTCATGGTAGCTTGCGTGCGCGTGAATTAAAACAACTCAAAATTGATAATCGTTTTTTCTTGATTACATAATTTTTGTAATCGTTGCGTCTAATAATCGAAATCGTAATTGAATTTCGATTAATTGCACAGCCCTACTTATATTTATAGAGTAAATTTGAAAGCTGTGAAATCAGTTACATTCACTGATTGAATTTGTAACAATTGTAGATGAACTGTTAAGGCATTGTTCAGCCTATGGCTTTCACTCATGGTGCAACTCCACAAAAATACAAAACAATCACAAAAAGGCCAATAAACATTACCATACACATATTAACACTAAATTCACACCAACACCACAACCCTGCTGAACCCCTGCACAGAAAAACAACACATAAATTAAAGCTGCAAGCGGCACTGGGCGGGACCTTGCACAGGGCGATCCGCCTCCCGTGCGTTCCGCCTCCCATGCGTTCCACCGTCTGTGTGTTCTGCCTCACGTGTTCTGCCTCTCATGCGTTCTGCCTCCCATGTGTCTGCTTCCCATTCATTCTGCCTCCCGTACGTTCCGTCTCCCGTATGTTCCGCCTCCTGTGAATTCGGCCTCCAGTGCATTCCGCCTCCCGTGGCTGTTGACACCTCAACTCCACTCACACCTATCGGTCCCGACACCAGCCCCCTCCTTTTACATCCGTCCTCCTTTCATCCCTACAGAACACCTGCGCCCCTCTGCTGAAACCACCATCACCTTTTAATGAGGCTTTTATTTTGAAAAGCCTACTGTGTGTATATGCATATGTGTGTGTGACAGACACAATCCGTTTGAGTGACTTGAAATTGTACAAACAGGTGAGCATAAAACTTATACTTCACATTTTTTAATAAGGCTTTGATTTTGTAAAACTTTATTGTGTGTGTGTGTGTGTGTGTCTGTGTGTGTGTACCATTCACATTTTTATCATGTCCTCATTCTTATTCTAGTATATATATATGTGTGTGTGTATATATATATATATATATATATATATATATATATATATATATATATACATACATACATACAGGGTGGGGAAGCAAAATTTACAATATTTTGAGGCAGATATTGAAAGTCAGTGTATGACCAATTACTTTATTAAAAGTCATGAGAATTTATTTGCCACAAGAAAATGTCCATAATAGAAAATGTTTTTATTCTATGTGTCCTCCTTCTTTCTCAATAACTGCCTTCACACGCTTCCTGAAACTTGCGCAAGTGTTCCTCAAATACTGGGGTGACAACTTCTCCCATTCTTCTTTAATAGTATCTTCCAGACTTTCTGGTAATAGTTTTGCTCATAGTCATTCTCTTCTTTCCATTATAAACAGTCTTTATGGACACTCCAACTATTTTTGAAATCTCCTTTGGTGTGACGAGTGCATTCAGCAAATCACACACTCTGACGTTTGCTTTCCTGATTACTCATATGGGCAAAAGTTTCTGAAAAGGTATGGATAATAGTGTTAGGTATGATAATGACATCAGTATATGTTTGGTTTCAAAACAACTGACGTAGTGCCTGCTGAGAAAAAACAACTAAACGTTCAGTGTACATTTTGCTTCCCCACACTGTATATGTGTGTGTGTGTGTATATATATATATATATATATATGTATGTATAAACTACAATATAAATGAAAAAATGAGGGCATGATAAAAATGTGAACGGTACACACACGCACACACAATAAAGTTTTACAAATTCAAAGCCTTATTAAAAATGGTGAAGTATGAGTTTTATGCTCACCTGTTTGTACAATTTCAAGTCACTCAAACGGATTCTGTCTGTCACACACACACTTGCATACACACACAGTTGGCTTTTCAAAGTAAAAGCCTCATTAAAAAGTGATGGTTTCAGCAGAGGGGCGCAGGTGTTCTGTAGGGATGAAAGGAGGACGGATGCAAAAGGGAGGGGGCTGGTGTTGGGAAGGAGAGGTGTGAGTGGAACGTAGGTGTTGACGGCCACGGGAGGCGGAACTCATGGGAGGTGGAACATATGGGAGGCAGAACGCATGGGAGGCGGAACGTACGGGAGGCAGAACTAACGGGAGGCAGATAGCCCAGCGCGAGGTCCCGCCCAATGCTGCTTGCAGCCTTAATTTTTATTCATTTCAGTTAACAAAAATATTTTTTTTCATTTCAAACTTTCGTCATTTTGTTAGTTTTCGTTAACGATAAAAACCTTGGCCCCCACCCTTCTGCATCTGTACAGACTGGAACTCCATCAGATGGACGTCCATCAGTCCTGGTCCATGTCCAGTCTGTCTGTCCATAGTGGATCTGTCCTTCACCGTGGTTCTCCCTCAGATTTCTCTTTTCCCTCTGGGTTTTTGGAGTTTTTCTTTGCTGAGAAGGAGGGTCTAAGGATGGGAGATGCTTCATCTACTGTTTATTTGACTGTTGTTTGTTTTGAAATCCAACTGATTGTATAAAGTCCTGGGAGGGAACCTTGTTGTGATATAGGGCTGTACAAAAAAAATTGAATTGAATTGAATTAGACTGACTTAACCATGGAAGATCAGGAAATAGCAGATGCTACTATGGCAAAGAAACATCGCTCACAGTGTTTTGCACACATCAGCTAGTGGTGGGAGATGGGTTGAAAGAAACTAAAGTAGCATCTCCTTCGCTGTCAAAGTTATCTAAAGTCAGTTCACTGCTGCACACAAGCACATCTTTCAAAGACGTGTTTGAAACTGAACTTGGAGAACAGAGAGGCATCCCTGCTGCTGTCGAAACAAGATGGAAGTCAGCACTGAGGCAAGTGAAGGCAGCTGTCCGGTGTGATCATCTAAAACTCTGTGGAACTTCTGGAAGGAGATGGTGGAAGTCTATAAGCGATTTGGAGAAGTAACTGCTATGACAAAGGGGGGGGGGTAGTCCCAGTCCATGCTGTGGTTCCATCTGGGCTGTCCCTAAATCACCACCTTGAGAAACTGAAGCCTCCAGTCTGTTTCCTGAGTGTCTTGGTTAGAAGTCTGCAGGCATCACTGAACAAAAGATTTCTTGGAATCTTCATCAATGTGAAAATGTCCAGAATACAAGACGGGATCGCTGCCCCATTTAACGACCCAGTCTACCTTCAAGGTGGGGGAGACTTTCATGACCAATTTTTCATCAAATCTGTCCATCCTCAGTCATATCCTCAGTTTCATGAATCTGTTCGTCTGTCTGTCATTACTCAGCTGAATCTCTTGCATTACGGTGAACAGTTTCTTCGTTCCATCCACCAGAAACAAACCATTTGTTTACAAACCAAGCCAGGAGGGAACTCGGGCATCTTCAGAATTTTGTCACAATGTGCATTGTGGGAAGCGAAGGCTCACGCCACCGCCTGACAGCTGCAGCTGCTACAGACACAACACGGAAACGGCAGGAGCTCCCTTCCCTCTATGCATAATCCTCCAGCCGTTTCTGTGTTTCAGCTGTTTCCATGTTGTGCTTGTTTCATCCATATAATACCATATGGTTGTGCTGCCGTTGTCAGGCAGCTGAGTGAACCTCCCTTTCCCATAATGCACATCGCAACAAAATTCCGAAGATGCCCAGTTCCCTCCCAGCTCTGTTTGTAAACACATGGTTTGTTTCTGGTGGATGGAACTAAGAAACTGTTCACCGCAATGCAAGAGATTCAGGTGAGTAATGACAGACAGACGAACAGATTCATGATACTGAGGATATGACTGAGGTTTGACAGATCTGATGAAAAGCTGGTCACGAAAGTCTCCCGCACCTTCCTTTAAAACAGCTGCTTTCGATCCAGTATTTTCTCTGTTGTGGGTGGAACACCATGTGCCGGTCAATCATGGCATCAAGACAGAGGTGGCACAACGAGTTAAGGGTAAATATTGGTTTTTTTTTAAATTTCATTTATTGTACCTTTTTTTTCTGGTAATCCACTGCATTTCCAACACTAATAGAAATAAAGCCTTCTTTGTTTCTACTATTTTTAAATGCTTTGCCAGAACTGATCCTACTAGATGCTGCAGAGTCTGAGCCAACTGTACTGTTGATGGTGGAGTTCAGGAGCATCTTGAACCCGGAGAAGGACTGTTTACTGCTGATCAGAAGAAGAAGAAGACGGACTTTTGGACCAAGGCAGTAGGTTTGATTCTGACATTGGTGTCAAAGTGACGTATGTGCATACCCTCTACCTGAGGTTCTGTTCAGACCCAGTGTAACAGACCGAAGTTGACCCCCCTCTGGAATATACCCAGAGTTAAAGTGGCCAAGGCCAGATTCTACCCCAGGTATAAACTGTTTATTGTTTTCCACTGGCCTCTGCATGTGTTGTCTGTGATCTGACCACAAGTGGACAGCTGTAACTACATCAGTAATGATTGGATTTCACTTCCCTGCCCTCCATGTGTGTAAATAAACTTATGTAATAGCCTCAAACACAGTTCATCAAGCTTTCCTTTCACGCAGGCTTTATTGCTGCAGGGGCTGTCAGGTTTAACACACTAGACACATAATGTTTCTTTGGAATTGCATCATGAATAACAAAACCTTCAGAGCAGTGATGGGTAAATGAAAAGAGCTTTTGCTGCCTTCTCATCTTTACTTGTTCAAATTGGATTGCAAAAATTATTCACTTTCATCCCAAAGAACCCACAAGTAACTTTCAAAGTGGAATGTTTTCTTGTCACTCTGTGAATACATTTGTGTTGTTGTGAGTCAAAGCACACACACATTAATTCTAAGGGTGAAATAGTACAGAAAAAAATTCAGTTCAGGGTGTTCGGTTAGATACATTTGTGTCAATGTTAGAATGAAATGTTTGGTCTGCCTATATAAAAATAAAAAAAAAGACATGTTAAATAAGAAAGGTTCTAGGTGGGAGGGGCAAATAAGAGAATAAATAAACAAAAATCTGTACTCTTGTCAGGCATTGTTAAGGTATTATGTTACATAGTATTTGAACTTGTTTTTCTGGTGACTTCAAGTTTATCTAGTAAACACTGGATTAGAGTTAGGGTTATGTTGTAGCTGGGCCTTGGGTCTGGGTCTGGGTCTGGGTCTTGGGTCTGGGTCTGGATCTGGGTCTGGGCTTTGGGTCTGGGTCTGGGTCCGGATGAGTATCTCAGCTTCCTGAGGATCTGTAAGAGTGTTTTGTGTAGTTCACTGTTATGGTTAGTTTGGTAGGGTAGTACAGGCTGTAGGGGGCGCTCTGCAGTTTCACTTTCACCTGCTTGAATGATAAATCTAATGACGTTGATTTTGTCCTCTGTTTATGTAATTATACTTTTCTTTTTTTCTTTTGTTCAGACATGGTACAGTTTTTAGATGTTACCTTCCTGACAGTTTGGACTGTGACTCCAGTCTTCCTCATCCGATGTGCTGCTGACGTGTCATTTATCAGGTGGTCGGCTCGACGGACCAATCAGAGCCCGTCGAGACAACCGCGCCTCCTCCGCCAATCACAACATCTGAAACAAACAAACTCAAACATTGGATCAAGGAGGCAATAGAGATCAGGAAGTGGGCAAGTGGCACCATCAACTGGGACGAGGGGGTGTACACCCTGTGGCACACCTGGGATTCCCTCCTCCAGAGACCACCCAAGGCGGGGGAGGTGGGGTCGGCTCGATGGGCTCTGATTGGTCCATCAAGCCGACCAGCTGATAAATGACACGTCAGCAGCACGTTGGATGACGCGTCTGAGGAAGAATGGAGTCACAGTCGAAACTGTCAGACAGGTAACATCTAAAACCTGTACCCCGTCTGAACGAAAGAAAAAAAGAAAAGTTGAATGATAAACGTTTTGTGACTTCAGGTTCATGCGTGGGCAGATGTGCACAGAACATCCCTTGTAGAATACACACCTTTGTTCCTGGATTGCTGTATGATCTCCTCCTGGTTGGAGTCATGGGTTAGGGTCTGAACAGTCAGACTGTCCGGACGTTGGTTTTGGAGCAAGGGTCCTGTGAGTTTGTCCTATGAGGATGGGAGATTCACAGTTTCCTGTCATGTCTCCTCACTCATACCCACCACACGGCGTCGGTTCTCCAAATCTCTCTAGTTTTCATGCAGTTTATGGGAATCTGTCCTGAGTATTTCTATGTCACAGCTTTCTCTTTTGCCTGTAACGCCTCTTTTTTCTGTGAGAGCTTGTTTCGGAGGTTGTTAACATCTGCTTTAGCTTCATTATGCATGCCCTCCATTTAATTTTGTACTCATCGTCTTCCTCTTACTCGGGTCCGGGTGGCGGGGGCAGCAGCCCTCTGCACAGCCACTTCCTCCAGCTCTTCTGGGGGAATCCTGGCGCATTCCCAGACCAGCCCAGAGACAGAATCCCTCCACTGTGTCCTGGGTCAGCCCTGAGGTCTCCTCCCAGATGGACACACCCCAAACCCCAGGGAGGCGTCCTGGAGGCATCCTCACTCAATGTCTGAAGCACCTCCACTGGTTCCTCTGGACGTTGAGGAGCAGCGGCTCTACTCTGAGTCCCACCTGGACGTCCAAGCTCCTCCCCCTATCTCTAAGGCTGAGCCCGCCCACCCTGCAAAGGAAACTCATTTCAGCCACTTGTACCCGTGACCTCATTCTTTCAGTCATTACCCAGAGCTCATGACCATAGGTGAGGGTTGGAACGAAGAGCTTCACCTTTTGACTTAACACCCTCTTCACCACAACGGACTGGTTTAACGCCTCCCCAGTCTGCCTGTTAAACTCCTGCTCCATCCTACCCTCACTTGCAACCAAGATCCTGAGACACCTTAACTCCTCCATCTGAGGTAGGACTTCCTCCCTGACCCAGAGTGGGCACTCCACCCTTTTCCAGCTGAGGACCATGGCCTCAGACTTGGAGGTGCTGACCTTCATCACACTCGGCTGCGAACTGTCCCACCGAGAACTAAAGGTTGATGAAGCTTAGGACCACAACATCCGCAAAAATCAGAGACAAGATCCTCCAGAGATCCACCAAATTTGACCCCCTCCACACCCGTCTGTGAGCTTTAAGTTAGTAAATTTCATTATAATTTACCTCCGCCATCGCTTTGCTTTGTGTGTTTGCATGTTTGCGTGTTTGTTTGTTAGCAGGATAACTCAAAAAGTTATGGATTTTCATAAAATTTTCAGGAAACACTGATACTCACTCAAGGAAGAAGTGATTAAATTTTGGTGGTGATCGGGGGGGTGATAGGTCTGTCTTGGCGGAGGTCTGCGCTCTCCAAGTGCTTTTCTTGTTTGTTTGTTTGCATGTTTGTTTGTTTGTTTTGTTAGCAATTTTACGGGAAAACCATTCCAACCATCTTTTCCAAATCTTCCCCACAGATAGGCCTAGGCCCTGGGACCAACCCATTAAATTTTGGGCCAAGTAGGCCAAAGTTCAAGGTCACAGCAAGGTCACAAAATCTACAATTTTCCTATCTGTCATCACTGAGCAATTTTCGAAAATTCATAAAAAATTCAAAACGACTCCGGTTAGCCTCCAATTTGATCCACCCATAGCTTAGAACAATATCTTGTTGTTATTGTAATAATTATTACCTATGCTAAGGAGGTTATGTTTTTGCCAGGGTTTGTTTGTTTGTTGGTTAGTTAGCAACATAACTGAAAAAGTTATGGACGGATTTGGATGAAATTTTCAGGAAATGTTGATACTGGCAGAAGGAACAAATGATTAAATTTTGGTGGTGATCGGGGGGGTGGTGTGGGGGACTGATCTGCCTTGGCAGAGGTCTGTGTTCTGAGTGCTTTTCTAGTTTAATCTAGTTTTTATATGGTTGTCATAGTTTATGTGTAGACTCGTCCTTCAGTATCTCTGCTGTGAGACTTCAACCTGCCTCAGTTTTTTCAGATTTTCTGTGTGAAACAAATACAGAACAAGGCTTCAATGAGGAACTTTCGTGGTCAATGAAAACTGTAAAATTAAGACATTAATTATCAGTGTCAAAGACATAAATTCTACAGGAGGGAAAATGTTGAGTCCTTGAAGTAAAGGCTCATTGTGTGCATCATCAGAACAGCCCTGTTAATAATCCATAGAAACTGTGGCTGATATTCATCTGTATTTTGGCCCAGTTTCAGCCGAGGCTGTGTGAGTTTCATACAGATTTGATGAACTCTGTGTCTGTTTTGTAACTGGAGGGTACTGCAGTAAAAACTCATTGTACAGGTTTCTCTAAAACAAGAATAAACACTATCAAAGGACAGTGTTTTTCAGTGAGCCGGAGTTCTCAGGGTTTTTTTTCCTCTGCTTTTATTGCCTCTTCATTGGTGTTGTTGATTAATAGGCTGGAATACGTTGTTCATTTCATGGAATAAAGCCATTATGTGAATGAATGAAGTGTGTGAATGGAAAGTTTCCACATTCAGTGGTGTAACACACATGTCGTCACCAGACGAACATGTAGGTGGAGAGAGAGCGACAGAAATAGAAAAACCAATAGGAAGAGTTCTACACCACAGAAGAAAAGAATGAGCTGTTACTGCGACCTTGTTGCATTTCATGTGATGGAGACGTATTTTTATTCAGCTCCACTGACAAACTGGGTGGTTCTGTCCAGGTAGGATTATCTGGGCTGCTGAAGGTCCACTGTGGAGGATTGAATTAAGAACTGCATTATAATAATATTCACTATAATGGTGTGGTTTATGTAGACTGTTGGAATACACTTATATTTAATAGGGTTAGGATTAGGATTACGGATATAATAGGGTAGGGTTAGGGATACAAAAGGGGTGGGGTCCAATCCCCTTCAGTGGTTATTGGTGGGTTTGGGTTCAGATTCATCAAAGTCCAGAAAAGACAAAAGTACACCTTGATGGAAAAAAAAAAAAAAAAACCTGAACCCTGAAATCTTAAAGATACTTCTAGGTTCAAAGATGAGAGTTTTTATTTTTTCATGAGTGTGCATCAGATCTGTTCTCCTCATTACTTTTTTATCCCTCCCATCTGAAACATTTTCATATCTTCTGGAGACCCAGATCTGTTCTGAGTAGAAACCATCCAATCCCACTGCGTGCGCACACACACACACACACACACACACACACACACACACACACACACCTAGGTGAGTTCATTTTCTATAAATACGTCCAGATAAGACACCTACAAGGAGCTGTGAGCTCTTCCTAACAGAGTAAAAATGGATCGGAGGAGTATTGACGTCAGACCAACACACACACACACACACACACACACACACACACACACACACACACACTTATTACCAGTTCTGCTTCTGATGTCACTCTGTGAATTGGGACTCTATTGGCAGCAGGGCATTATGGGATAGCTTATAAGAGCTTAATGAGTCCATGAGGTGGAGGAGCTGGTTAAATAATGGGCAGACAGAGGAAGAGAGAGGAAGAACAGAGGAAGAGAGAGGAAGATGGAGGAAGACAGAGGAAGACAGAGGAAGAGAGAAAGAGAGAGGAAGAGAGAGAAAGAGAGAGGAAGACGGAGGAAGAGAGAGAAAGAGAGAGGAAGACGGAGGAAGAGAGAGAAAGAGAGAGGAAGACGGAGGAAGAGAGAGAAAGAGAGAGGAAGACGGAGAAAGAGAGAGGAAGAGAGGAAAGAGAGAGGAAGAGAGAGAAAGAGAGAGGAAGAAGAGAGGAAGAGAGAGGAAGAAGAGAGGAAGAGAGAGAAAGAGAGGAAGAGAGAGAAAGAGAGAGGAAGAACAGAGGAAGAGAGAGAAAGAGAGAGGAAGAACAGAGGAAGAGAGAGAAAGAGAGAGGAAGAACAGAGGAAGAGAGAGAAAGAAGAGAGGAAGAGAGAGGAAGACGGAGGAAGAGAGAGGAAGACGGAGGAAGAGAGAGGAAAGAGGAAGAACAGAGGAGGACAGAGGCAGAAGAATGAACCCAGAGCATCATAAACAGGCCTACAGAGCCACTTTAAACCAGTGTTTCTCAAACTGTGGGGCGGGCCCCTTAGGGGTGGCATGAGGGTTTGCCGGGGGGGGGGGGGGTGAGGGCCATGGGACCCCTCCTGGGTGTTTTTTTTTCTTCTTCTTCAGGTTAGAACATGCAAGGTAAGGTAAAGGATAAGGTAAAGTCTCTCTGCGCATGCATGGCGTTTGTCAAACCGCCAGCGGACCTACTCTTAGAAATCCAGCCTTTAACTACTTATTTCTTGCCTTTCAATGCTTACTCACTTGAACCTAACCTCTTAACTGTGTCTTTTTAACTTGACGCCATCAACCCAAACCTCCATCAGGGCAGGTAAGTATTGTCAGATCCTTGGATCCTTACCTGTGGCTGTCACCCACCGCTTCCCGCACTCTGCCCCTGGTATCCCGCTGTTACCACCATGGCGTCATCCTCATCCTCATCAGCCGGAGATAGTCCTCTCGTTCAAGCCAACAAAACCCTGGTAAAGGCTTACCAGACGATCACAGATCTCAAAGAGGAAATACTGCACCTCTCCGCAGAACTAGCGGAGAAAAATGCCCAGCTCTGTGGTTTCTCCAGCCGCCTTCCCATACTGTCCAGTCTGTTCCTGAAAAGGGCAGAGAAGCCCAAAGCCTCCTGTGATGATACGGTGTTATGGGATCCATCCTCTGCCTGTCCTCGTCCCCCGTGTTCTACACCCTGGTCTGAAGTGGTGATTCGTGGCCGGAAATAAAACACAAGCAAAGACTCACCACCGCCGACCATCAGCACATCAAACCGCTTCGGCGTCTTGTCCGTGGAGGACGCTCCAGCTCCCCCCGCCGTGGCTACTATGCCCCCCATCCCACCCGGCTCTGTCCGGGAACCAGCTCCTGCTTACTCCGTGACTGCCACCGAGCTGATTACCGGCGACGGTCCTAAAGCCGGTCCTCCTGTAAAGCCGTTGAACAAGGGTCCCCGCTCCTCGGTCCGCTCCTCTGCCCGGCGCCGCCTCCTCCGAGAGGCTGTCCGCCGTCACTCCGACGGTCCACCCGTGGAATGTCCACCTAGAGAGACCAGGAACCCTTCACCTTCAACACTGTCTCCTCGACCACTTTTCCCTCCAACCACCGCTATCCTCGGGGACTCCATCATCCGTAACGTCCGTTTCTTTAATGCCATAACCAAGTGTTTCCCCGGTTCCACCGTCACCTCCATCCTCCATGAACTGCCTCAGCTGCTGCTCTCACTGCCGTCCACCGTTACCCGGATCATAGTTCACGTGGGCTTCAATGATACTTCCCTTCAACAGTCCGAAGTGACAAAGGTTCATTTTAAAAACCTCTTTCATAAACTAAAAGGATCCGGGAAGGCTGTTTTCATTTCCGGGCCCCTCCCCTCCTTCGCCCGTGGTGTGGGCCGTTTCAGCCGCCTCCTCAGCCTGAACACCTGGCTCCAGTCCGCCTCTGCTCTGAACGGCTTCAGTTTTATTGATAACTTTAATCTGTTCTGGAACCGCCCCTCCTTTTACAAGTCCGATGGTGTCCACCCCTCTAAACTAGGCAGCAGCGTCCTGGCTCAAAACATCCAACACGCTGTCCAGACTAAAACCACACCCACACCTATGTGACTACGCTCCCCGTCTTCTGCTGCAGTCACCTGCTCCCCCTGCTGGTCACATCAAACATCACCACGTTCAGAGTCTCCTGTACAGTCTGTAGTCAGACTGAATACCACCCCAGCTGATCTCTCCTCCTCTCCCAGCCCCTCACTAATGACAGTTACACCCCTCACTCACACCAGCTCACCTCTGAGGAACAATCTCTCTACTGGTCACCATCCTATTCCTGTTATTTTCGGTTCACGTATGGGGTTTCACACTGCTAAAAGGCATCGTAATATCACCAATCTCCGCCCATTAATATACACCTCAGTCATTGGTGCGTCCTTCTCTGTAGGGTTATGGGATTGCCAATCTGCAGTGAACAAAGCAGATTTTATTGCTGCCTATGCCAACCATCACACACTGGACATCCTGGCTCTCACTGAAACCTGGATTACGCCTGAAAACAATGCAACCCCAGCCGCACTTTCTACCCACCACACCTCTCGTCCATCTGGACGAGGAGGTGGTGTGCGTCTGTTAATTTCCAACAAATGGAAAAACAATCAACTACTACCTTCAGTCAAATACAACTCCTTTGAATACCATGCCATCCTAGTGACAGCACCAGTCAAACTTTACATAACTGTCATTTATCGTCCACCAGGACAACTGGGTGATTTTCCTGATGAGCTCGACACTCTGCTTTCCTCCATCCCAGAGCATGACTTCCCCATGCTAGTCCTCGGTGACATGAACATCCACTTAGACAATCCCAGCTTCTCAGATTTCATGTCACTAATACTCTCTTTTGAGCTACAGCGGGTTTGCAGTCCTCCAACCCACAAAGCTGGTAAAGAGCTCGATCTCATTTTCACCCGAAACTGCATCACAGACGCCCTCACAGTCACACCTGTACACCTGTCTGACCACTATTTCATTCAGTTCAGTGTGTCTCTCCCTGAAAAACACTCTGCTCCCTCCCCCATGGTCTCTTTCCGCCGCAACCTCCGCAATTTGTCCCCCACCCACTTTTCCACTGTCGTAGCCTCCGCTCTCCCTCCCCCCAGCACTTTTTCCTCCTTAGAGGTTAATGATGCCACTGAGTCTCTGTGCTCTACACTTAGCTCCTGTCTGGATAATCTGTGCCCTCTATCTACTAGACCCGCTCCATCCTCCCAGTCCCACCCATGGCTCATTGATACCTTCCAGTCGCTGCGTACCAACCTCAGAGCCGCAGAGAGAAAATGGCACAAAACAAAAAGCTCTTCTGACCTGATCACATTCCAGTCACTATTAGTATCCTTCTCATCCAGTGTCAATGCTGCGAAGAAGGCTTACTATAATAACAGAATTCATTCTGCCACCGACACCAAGAAACTATTCTCAACCTTCAAAACACTACTCAACCCTCCTCCTCCACCGCCCACTACTAATCTGACAGCAGACAATTTTGCTTCATTTTTCCCAAATAAAGTGTCTACTATCAGCAGCCAGTTCACTGATCCACCCATAGACTGCACGCCTCCTTCTGCAACATCATCATCATCACGCACTGCTTCCTCTCCCCTGACTATGGGTACTACTAACTCAACTGACAAAAGCCCAACTGCGTCATTCCCCTCATTTACTCCCCTCACAGAGAACGAGGTGTCTAAACTCCTTTCCTCTAGCCGTCCTACCACATGCCTGTTGGACCCTATTCCATCCAACCTCTTACAGTCTGTAGCCCCTACTATCACAGCACCAATCACACATGTGATTAATGCTTCACTGACTTCAGGAACATTTCCTACAGTATTTAAACAAGCGCAGGTAACACCACTACTCAAAAAACCTTCCCTCACCCCCACTCAAGTGGAGAATTATCGACCAGTCTCACTCCTCCCATACCTTTCTAAGACCATCGAAAGGGCGGTTTTCAAACAGGTCACAGAATTCCTCTCCCAAAATAACCTCCTTGACATCAACCAATCTGGCTTCAAAATCGGCCACTCCACTGAAACGGCTCTGTTGTCAGTGACAGAAGCCCTGAAAGAGGCTAGAGCAGCAGCCAAGTCTTCAGTACTCATTCTACTGGACTTATCAGCAGCATCTGACACTGTCAATCATGATATCCTGTTATTCATACTCTGGAACATGGGCATCACAGGCCACGCACACTCCTGGTTTCAATCTTACCTTACTGGTCGGTCCTTCAAAGTGTCCTGGCTAGGGCACACATCAGCAGTTCACCACCTCACCACGGGGGTCCCCCAAGGCTCTGTGTTGGGCCCCCTCCTTTTTGCCATATACACCACCTCACTCAGTCAGATCATCCACTCACACGGCTTCTCATATCACTGCTATGCTGATGATACCCAGCTCTATCTGGCATTCCCACCTGATGACTCCACAGTCTCAGTGCGGATCTCAGATTGTCTCTCTGACAGATCTGCATGGATGAAAGCCCATCACCTTCAGCTGAACCTGTCCAAAACTGAACTGCTGGTCTTCCCAGCTAAGCCAACCATACAGCAGGACATCTCCATCACTATTGACTCCATACCTCTGGCTCCTACCAGTGTAGTACGTAACCTGGGAGTCATGATTGATAATCAGTTGACCTTCATGGATCACGTTGCCTCTGTCACCCGATCATGCCGTTTCACTCTGTTCAACCTAAGAAAGATCAGGCCATACCTAACCCAACAGGCCACCCAGCTCCTGGTGCAGACTATGGTTATCTCCACCCAGCTCCTGGTGCAGACTATGGTTATCTCCACCCAGCTCCTGGTGCAGACTATGGTTATCTCCACCCAGCTCCTGGTGCAGACTATGGTTATCTCCACCCAGCTCCTGGTGCAGACTATGGTTATCTCCATCCAGCTCCTGGTGCAGACTATGGTTATGTCCCGCCTTGACTACTGCAATGCTCTTCTAACGGGCCTCCCAGCTTGTGTTGTCAGACCACTACAGATGGTCCAGAATGCAGCAGCGCGTCTGGTCTTCAATCAGCCTAAAAGGGCACATGTCACCCCCTTACTCACCCTAAAAGGGCACATGTCACCCCCTTACTCAAAGAGTTACACTGGTCTACCCATAGCTGCCCGCATCAAATTCAAATCTTTATTCCTAGCCTACAAAATTCTCAGTGGGTCTGCTCCTACCTACCTAGGTGTACTAATAAAAGCTTATGTCGCCCCACAACCACTCCGTTCGTTTGGGGAACGTAGTCTGGTGGTCCCCAGACCTTGCACAAGACAATCCAGGCTCTTTTCATGGGTCGTTCCACATTGGTGGAACACTCTACCAAGTGCTACAAGAACAGAGTCATCCCTGCCTATCTTCCAGAAGCTCCTGAAGACCCAGCTCTTCCGAGAGCACCTCCTATCCTAACACTTTCAAACATTCCATCTTAAATATTCGAATAAGGTTTTTTCCCAGGATTATCACAGATTCTTCCAGGATTATCTCTGGACCTGCTGCGGTGGTCCGGCCTCTTCCCTGCCCTCATCATCACCACTCACTTATCCTCAACCGCCTCCATGTGTCTCCCCCTACTCCCCCTCTCCCCCAGTCTCTATCTCTATTGCTCTCTCTTTTTCTCTTTCTTTACTCTATCTCTTTAACCCCAACTGGTCCTGTCAGTCGTCCATCCTCCTCAGTCTGGGTCTGCTCCAGGTTTCTGCTGTTAAAGGGAAGTTTTTCCTTCCACTGTCACCATCACAAGTGCTTGCTCCTGGAGGATTCTGTTGGGTTTCTGTAAATTGACTTAGAGTCTGGTTTTGACCAACTCTATATATAAAGTGTCATGAGAGAACTTTTTAGTGATCTGGCGCTATATAAATAAAATTTGATTGAGTGATTTAATTGGTTTTCCCCTGTAAGTCGCTTTGGAAAAAAGCATCTGCCAAATGCATGAACATGTAGCAGGTGAAACAAGTGATAGGACTGTTGGTTCTTTGAAGGGAGTCGTTCACTGAAAAGAGTCGTTCAACAGACTGGCTCTGTTATGTTTTTTGCATTCTTTTGAAACACCAGTGTTTTCCTGACTAAATAGGCTACATGTGATGATTGACATTCCATTTTAAAGGTGTTTAATTGGTGCAGCAGTAAATATTATCTTACTGTAAAAAAGAACGGTTAGTTCAAATGTGTGGGTTAAATCCATGACATGAGAGGTGACATTAGACAAATGATGGAACTGGAGCAAAAACATGACGGTACATTCTGTGGACTAGTCTGTAGAATAAAAATGAAGAAGAAAAGAAAACATTTTCTGATGAAATAACATTTTATTCTCCTCAAAACAAGAACAATAAATGTGTGGAAACATATGGAAAAAATTGCACTAAACACAACAGTGATGAATCACTGCAGTTCCAGAACTGAAATACCTAAAAGACTAGTACAAATAAAATACTTTAGGTAACACTGCAAAATACCTGATATCTGTAATGTCAGTATCCAAATGATTCCACATCAGCAGATCTCTCACTTCTGCTCTGTATATGAAGCCAGTGCCTCCCCAGTGACGCTAAACTGACAGACAACCGGACACTCCCTCCTTAAAAAAAAAAAAAAATGAACGGCTCTTTACAAAGACTCGGTTCCCATCGTTCATTTCAAAGAGCCATTCAAAAGATTCGATTCATTCGTGAATGCCACATCACTAGGTGAAACTATAATTTTAGCATTGGAACACCCTGAACTCATTTTAGGGACATATACAACAAACAAATCTGTTGCCATGGTGATCTGTCACGAGACTAGACAAAGAGTTTAGGTTTGGACAATGGACAAGGACTGGACTGGAAAAGAAAATGTGCAATATTTCTGTTTTTGGACAGTTTGCACTTTATTGTTCTGAGATGTGCAATGGGAACGGGCTAACTGCAGCCACTGACACTGGTAAAATGTTCATCTTGGTTACCAGAAATTTGTTTGTTCTAAAAAAAAAAAAAAAAGTAACTTTATTGTCATAGTTGTAAGGTAATTGTGCATTTCCTATTTTTATCTTGAAAAATATTGTCTGAGGGAGCAGTCTGCTTGAGTTTATTTGCATTATCGAAGCAAAAATCTAAGTTATTTTTCATTTGCACAACAAATTATTCAAGGAAAAGAAAAAAGTATTGTTACAGTATTGATGTTTTTTTCAATAAAAGTTATAATTGCGCCAATCTGTTGTCATGGTTACCACCCTAACCCTGAAAAGACCCAAACGTCCACCTTTAACCCTTATAGACCCAAACGTGCACCTTTAACCCTTAAAGACCCATATATCCACCTTTAACCCTTAAAGACCCATATATCCAGCTTTAACCCTTAAAGACCCAAACGTCCACCTTTAACCCTTAAAGACCCAAACGTCCACCTTTAACCCTTAAAGACCCAAACGTCCCCCTTTAACCCTTAAAGACCCATATATCCACCTTTAACCCTTAAAGACCCAAACGTCCACCTTTAACCCTTAAAGACCCAAACGTCCACCTTTAACCCTTAAAGACCCAAACGTCCACCTTTAACCCTTACAGACCCAAACGTCCACCTTTAACCCTTACAGACCCAAACGTCCACCTTTAACCCTTAAAGACCCAAACGTCCACCTTTAACCCTTAAAGACCCAAACGTCCACCTTTAACCCTTAAAGACCCAAACGTCCACCTTTAACCCTTACAGACCCAAACGTCCACCTTTAACCCTTACAGACCCAAACGTCCACCTTTAACCCTTAAAGACCCAAGCGTCCATCTTTAACCCTTAAAGACCCAAACGTCCACCTTTAATCAGTGAATTAAATACAGGAAAATCCCTCATTTCTACTTAAAAATGCTAAATACAGAGGATAATATAATAATAAATGTTGAGAAAACACTTTAGAAAGGTTGAAAATACAGAACCTTTCATTTGTGAACTGACACTAAAGTCCTGCTGCGTCTGTGGGTTAAAGTATGTGATGGTTTCACACACACACACACACACACACACACACACACACACACATATATATATATATATATATATATATATATATATATATATACATATATATATAAATATATATATATATGTGTGTTTTCCATTATGTCACCTTTCATCCTCCATACTTCCTCCTTCCTCTTCTTTCTCCTCGTCAGAGTTTTGGGCTGTTTTAACAGATGGTTGTCTTTATTGTTTACTGCTTTGAAAATCACTTTTTTTTTTACTCCAGTGTGTGTCATTACAACTCATTTTTCTGTGATATCTGAATAATTACATCCTACATGCAGCACTATTAATCATGATTATTGGCAGTAATTTGGAAGTTACCGTTGTGTTCAGGGATTATGATGTATACGTTTGGAAACGACTCGAACACGTATGTTGAGTAGGAGTGGATGGATAATTTTAGTTTCATTGTCCCATTATGAGGAATGTGGAGTCATTATGAGAATCTGAAAAAGTCTCATGTTAACCCTTTCATGCATGAATTATGAGAACCTTAATCAACATTTATTTCTGAAGTATTTTTATTCCTCTTTAGGCATGAAAAAAAAAAACAATTCAACTGAAAATTTTCTCATGAACCTATTTTTTATGGAGTTCCAAAAATGTCAACTGGACACCATGCATTTAATTTTTGAAGCAAAGAAACATGGATTTACTGATATATATTGTGTGAAAACTATGAAATAAAAATGTTTTTAATGCTGCTAATCTGCTGTTTTCTCATATTTTAACAAACTCTAATATCTCTACTCTCTCTAATCTAAAAATCTCCTCTCTGTAGCACTTTGAGATTCTGCTGAATGAAAAGTGCTTTATAAATGCAATTTATTATTATTGTTGTTGCTATTATTATTATTCCTTAGTCTTTAGAAATAAAACAGGTAGGAAGAGGTCATGGAAGAAAACAAAACAACAAAAAACAAAACTTATACATGTACATGATTTCACTTGCACATTCGCAAAGGACAATAAATAAATAATTTATTTAAACCCACCCCTTCAACACTCAAACATGTTAGTGCAGATCAGGTTTAGAACATAAACTTGCAGGAATGGTCTGAATGTCAGTGTATGGGACGGTGCATTAGTGTCCCCTGTGTTGGCTGATCTGGAACTAAAACAATAAAATCCATGAATATAGAAGAGGAGCGCTCCGAGGAACCGTCCACTGGACTGACCAGTGTGCATGAAAGGCTTAAACAAAGACAAACCCAACTTTCTCCTTTCCTTCATGATACTGTGCAACTTCTTCCGTCCTTCATCTGTTATTCTATAAGACGTGCACTTGCACTGAATACACGTGCACGTGTTTGCACATGCACACACACACACACACACACACACACACACAGCAGACAGTAGATGTGCGTCATCCACAGCGTTGATGCTCATTCGACGTCTCTGTGAACCAGTCCTGTTCTGACTGTCAGTGATGTCAGATTGATATGCAGCTCCTCGTCTTTCAGCTCAGACAAACGAGTGGGAGTGTTGAGCTTTCAGGAAGATGGACGGACTAGAGGGAGAGGAAAGGAGTGGGAATAATGGGAGGGTTGAGCTGATGACGGTGGTTTAACACTACAGGAAGAAATGAAAACTGTGGGGACTGTGTACACTAACACTAACACTAACACTAACCCTTTGTGTACACTAACACTAACACTAACCCTTTGTGTACACTAACACTAGCACTAACATTAACCCTTTGTGTACCCTAACACTAACCCTTTGTGTACACTAACACTAACCCTTTGTGTACCCTAACACTAACACTAACACTAACCCTTTGTGTACCCTAACACTAGCACTAACACTAACACTAACCCTTTGTGTACCCTAACACTAACCCTTTGTGTACCCTAACACTAACACTAACCCTTTGTGTACACTAACACTAACCCTTTGTGTACCCTAACACTAACACTAACACTAACCCTTTGTGTACGCTAACACTAACACTAACACTAACCCTTTGTGTACACTAACACTAACCCTTTGTGTACCCTAACACTAACACTAACACTAACCCTTTGTGTACGCTAACACTAACACTAACACTAACCCTTTGTATACACTAACACTAACCCTTTGTGTATGCTAACGCTAACACTAACACTAACCCTTTGTGTACCCTAACACTAACCCTTTGTGTACCCTAACACTAACACTAACACTAACCCTTTGTATACACTAACACTAACCCTTTGTGTACCCTAACACTAACACTAACATTAACCCTTTGTGTACCCTAACACTAACCCTTTGTGTACGCTAACACTAACACTAACACTAACCCTTTGTGTACCCTAACACTAACACTAACCCTTTGTATACACTAACACTAACCCTTTGTGTACGCTAACACTAACACTAACACTAACCCTTTGTGTACCCTAACACTAACACTAACACTAACACTAACACTAACCCTTTGTGTACCCTAACACTAACACTAACACTAACCCTTTGTGTACCCTAACACTAACACTAACCCTTTGTGTACACTAACACTAACCCTTTGTGTACACTAACACTAACCCTTTGTGTACACTAACACTAACCCTTTGTGTGTGTTTGTCTTCAAACACCCATGAGTCTGACCCCCCCCCATCTCTGTGTGTGTGTGTGTGTGTCCCAGCCCTGTCTCTGTGAACACCCCCCCCCCGTGGGTCCAGTTTTGGTCTGTGGTGTCGTCTCCTGCTCAGTCTCAGTGTCTGTTTTTGTCGTCGCTCTGGGTCTCTTCCCTCTTCTTCGCCGTGTCCATGTCGGTGTTACGTGCCCGTGTGCGTCACACATGAGGCATGCCTGAGGTTAAAAATAAAAGATGAAAGGGGAACAGACAGATGCGAGGAGTGAGGAGAGGGTAGGGGTGAGGATATGGATGGGAGAGACGACTGGTGAGCAGGCTGATGAATCAAAGACCAAAACAGTCTAATAATAAGAGTTGAATAATAATAAACTAATGGTTGGAGTTTTTCCTCTGCCCTCCATTATGAATAATTCAGTGAACTCTGAGCGAAGCAGCGTCCACTACATTCACACAAGGATAGAATATGAATATGATATGGATGTGGAGGGAATGATGGATCCCTAAGCCTAAGCCTAAGTCTAAAGCTGATTCAACATTAGGGATAATCATCAGACTAAAGCTCTGGGTTTACTCACAGGTAGAATAGTTTCAGTCTTACAACAGTCATATGTCGTGATAAATAAGTTTTCTGTTGATCATTTCAGACCTGAGGCATTTCCTTAAACAACCTCACTGATAATGTTTGGTGTTTTCAGTAACACTTTCTATGAAACCATATGGAGAACGCCTTACAACAAATACACTGTACTAATACATCTGCACTCAACAATAACCACAAGTCATTATTCTGTCATTCAAATCATCCTGCATTTACCTTATCTGTACTTGTGATTTGTGATTTAGTGATTTATTCCGAACATGCAATGAAATTTAACATATATGCACTTGCTAAACATACATAATAATAGAAATATCAAGAACCATAACAATCTTAGTCAGAAGAAAAGCACAATAATTCCATTTACATGCCTGAAAAGGGGTGGGAAGAAGTATAAGTTAAAGCAAACACCGATTACATAAAGTGACTTAAAACTGTTTTAGAATGTGTGACATGTGCTTAAAACTCGTTAACTCCACACAAAAGGACCCCAACCCTAACCATGACTTTAGCCCTGACAAACCCCACCCCCCATCCTTAAATTAATCTCACCTTTTTTGCAATGTCACACACACACACACACACACCCTTTTTTTTTTTTTTTTTTTTTTTAACCTCCACCAGCAGGTATTGTGATCACTTTGATTTGTTTGTTTGTTTGTGTGTTTGTTTGTTTGTTAGCAACTTTAGTGTAAAACTCTTCCACCCATCTTTCCCAGATCTTCCCCACAGATAGGCCTAGGCCCTGGGACCAACCCAGTCC
This sequence comes from Sphaeramia orbicularis, assembly GCF_902148855.1. Taxonomy (NCBI): domain Eukaryota; kingdom Metazoa; phylum Chordata; class Actinopteri; order Kurtiformes; family Apogonidae; genus Sphaeramia; species Sphaeramia orbicularis. Next base: position 58,974,790 of record NC_043957.1, on the reverse strand, counting down.
ATTTTGGTCCCAGTAGGACAAAGTTCAAGGTCACAGCAAGGTCACAACATCTACAGTTTTCCATCTGTCATCATTGAGACATTTTCCAAAATTCATCAAAAATTCCAAACGACTCGATTCTCCTCCAGTTGGATCCACCTGTAGCTTAGAACAATCTCTTGTATCTGGAACTAAATTGTCCACATCCACTGTGGAATGTGGACTCTGTGGACATTTACGCTGAACACTGAAAATCCCATTTCCCACACATTTAAAATTAGAACTCAACTAATATTGATGTGAATTGAATCTAATTGGACAGACACATGACTGGGACCAAGATTCAACTGTTTCTGCTGTATGGAACAACCTGGAAACTGTGGAATTTACACAGAAATAGCTGATCCACACATGCACAGCGTTTGAGGTGCTTGGCGGAGGTTTGAGTTCTGAACACTTGGTTTTTTTTTTAAATCTAATTTTATATTAATTTTACCTGGGCACAAAAGTCCCAAGCCCCTTCTACTCCACCATCTCTGTTCCAATAGTTAATCAGATCATTAGGCCAGTGCACTACAGTTCAACCCTAACCCGAACCCTAATGTTCCTCTTCTGTGGTCACCATAGTCATCATCACTTCACTGTTCTCCATAAAATGAACCCATAATGCATTAGAGTCCCAGAGCTAAAGGCCCTACTATCACCACTGTTTACTGTTTACTGTGGAGGGTTTGTTTTCTGAAGAGTGACAGAACACAGCTGATGCCCTGACTGCGTCCAAGAAAAAACTGAAGGAACTGGAAAATCAACTCATTTTTCACTTTTCCACAGTCATAGAACAGAGTGGATGTAGACCTAATGGCACAAAAACACTGAGGACCCTAACCCTAACCCAGTGTTTTTCAACCTTGGGGTCGGGACCCCATGTAGGGTCACCTGGAAATTCTAGTAATTGATTTAAAAAAAAACTGTTACTAATAAAAAATATATGGTGAGTTGAGAGAGACATTCCCAATCCATAACAGACATGGCAAACTGTGAGTCTGAAACTGCAGCACTGTGGTTCTGTTTATCTGTGGTTCTGTTTATCTGTGGTTCTGTTTATGTTTTAAATGTTCATTGTGGTCAGTTTCAGATGCTGCAGCTCTTTCATAATTCATAGTTTAAGTTGTTGTTTGTTCAGTATTAATTGTCAGCCTTGTAAATACAAGCTGGACTGACTGGACATAAAACAATAAAATTCTCCCTTTGTGCAGTAATCTACACCTGGCTTTTCTGCCTCCGTCCATAATAATATACATTACATAGATGAAATGTCACTTAACGTTTAACGTTTATTTAATTAACGTTTATTTGTAACATAGTATGGCAAACTATTACATGATCAAAAACAAATAAATTTTAGCAAAAAAAAAAAAAATCTCCGTTTTGAATGTCTGGGATCGCCAGAAATTTTTGATGTTAAAATGGAGTCAGGAGAAAAAAAAGGTTGGGAACCACTACCCTAACCCTAACTTTTCCACAGGCCCAGAACAGGATGGATTTGGACCTAATGGCACACAAATGCTGAGGAAAACCAGGACTGGATCCCCCTATAGTGGCAGACCCTGGGCTCAGTGCAAAAATGACAGATATATGAAGAGGTTGTGTGTTCCATGTGTAAAGGCTTTAAAGTGGATGATCAAAAAGCATCTTCAACCACTTTATGCATTAGGTGGATTTATTTTCAGACATAGATGACTGCATGTATAATTCTGTTTCATGAATGTGTGATGGTGTAAAAGCAGAACGGTCGTTCCTCTGGTGTTTTTTCTGTTGTACATGAGGACTTTTATGGGGGTTGGCCATTATCTACTACATTTGGGTGTTAATATCAGAGCATCCTGTTGTGTGGGAGCCACGAGCAGACGCCACAGACATGTATTCATGTTGGCCGTGCTGTTGTCGTCAGCGTATGTGCACTCTGATTGGCTGAGCTGATGTGTGGAAACAGCACCATGAGTGAAAGGAAGACTACATGTGTGAGGTGTGTACTGACGCTGATCACAACCAGGAACAAAGAACGGCAACATGTTAAGAGTCAACGAGTCCAACTATTAACCTCAACAACCCTGGCATACAACTCCTATAGAGGGTCTGCACATCTGTCCCTCCCCCCCCAGGCCACGCCCCTCTCAGTCAGACTGAGTGTCTTAAACCAACCTGCTCAACATGACGGAGTATAGCAGTAAACACAGCCAGAGCAAAGGACCATGGGAAATCTGAAATTAAATGAAGGACAGTTGGACTGGACATGGATCTGTACGAGCTACCAAAGAACAAGTGGTCCATGAACACTGACATGTGGACTCAAATGGAGGATCCAGACCTGATCCAGGGGGGAGGGGACCAGCGCTATTTGGACCTGAAACTAATACACATGGTTTCATCAGGACTGACAACCAGGGTCCAAAACTAGGACCAGAACCAGCTGATCCAGAGTCCAAAACTAGGGCCCAGAACCAGCTGATCCAAAGGGTCCAAAACTAGGGCCCAGAACCAGCTGATCCAAAGGGTCCAAAACTAGGACCCAGAACCAGCTGATCCAAAGGGTCTAAAACTAGGGACCAGAACCAGCTGATCCAAAGGTCATTTCCAGTCCAGCGTGGACTGACCCCAGTGAATATATGCAGGATCTACTGGGACTGAGCAGATTTACTGAGTCTAGTTCAGATCCAGTCCTTTATCCAACACAGATACTACTGCTGTGGACCAGCAGGGCACCACTGCATTCTGGGAAATTAGCAGATTTACACCACCTGGTTTAAATTAACACATTATTCTGAGAATATTATGGCTTTATTGTCGGAATATGACGACTTTAATCTCATAAACGAATGACATTTTTGTTAAATTATGAGGTTTTTTTTATAACTACGACTTTATTCTCATAAAATTCCAGGTTTTATCGCCATATTTTATGACTTTATTCTGGTAGTGACCAGTGTTTTTCTTTTCTTCTGTTTCCTAATACTCCATCGTAGCTTTATTCTCCAGTTCCTCCTTATTTGTAAAACTAGGTTAGCCTCAGTTTCAGTTAGTTTACTAATCATGTAAGAGCACAAGGTTCACAATCACAAAATGAGACAAAAACCAGGAAAGATCTGATCATGAAACCAAGAGCTGCACTAAGAAGGACCGTTAGCCAAAACAATGGGTCATTTCAGGTCTGATTGGACCCAAAAATACAGCATCAGTGAATGTTAGCTGACACCAAACAGGATCCACAGATCTAGGTTTGGTTTCCTGGATTTGTGGATCCATCTCCTTCTCTTTTCTTTGTCTTTCGGTGTCTGTAAACGATAGCTCCCACTGCTTTAAGAACCTGAAAATACAATCAACCTCACTACAGCTCTGCCCCATTTTTGATTTAATATTGTTCTTCAGTTTAGACAGGATTGAAGCCAACGCTGTCACTCATCTCCCTCTTTCTGACACTCAGTGGGTGGAACCACAGTGACTTCCGCTAGCATTGACGTCACCTGCGGACCCTGTATATTTATCATCCTGGGTGGACTGAAGAGGATCCATAAATGACAGAGTGGACCTGTGCTCACTGGGACACCTACAGGTCAACCAAACTCTGACTTCTGAAGGATCCTTGGGGTTAACAGGTTTATACACATACTCCAAAAACTAGAAACACAAACTAGAAAAGCACTTGGAGAGCGCAGACCTCCGCCAAGGCAGATCAGCCCCTCCCCCATTCACCACCAAAATATAGTAATTTGTTCCTTGTGCCAGTATCAACATTTCCTGAAAATTTCTTCCAAATCCATAAGTTTTTGAGTTATCTTGCACATGGACAGACAGAGGGACATACCCAGATTAAACCGAACCTCCTATCTGGAGGTAATAAATATAACAGCTTCTTAAAAATAACAATGAAAAGGTGAGACTAAAGTGGAGCTCAGAATAGGATGAACTGTTATTTTCTCTGCTCGACTAAAACCTTTAAATTAATTAGTGTGTCCAGGTTCTATTGGTTAATGGTTAATGAATCCTCTCAGTGCACAACAGTTAGTTATGGAGTTCCTCAAGACTCAGTTCTTGGACCAATAGTGTTTATCCTACAGATGCTTCTGTTAGGAAAAAGAACAAGGAAACACTCAGTCAACTCTCACTGTTGATGATACCCACTTATTACCTCTGCCAAGGAATGGCAGAGGTTGTGATTTCATCAGGGTTTGTCTGTCTGTTTGTCTGTTAGCAAGATAGCTCAAAAAGTTATGGACGGATATGCATGAAATTTTTCAGGAAATGTTGATACTGGCACAAGGAACAAATTATGACATTTTGGTGGTGATCGGGGGGGGGACCTTCCTTACCTCTGTTTCATTGGTGTTCAGATCAGCTGTCAGAGTTTAGCAGGTAGTCCATCTGCAGCCACAGCTGCAGTGGGACAGTCAGTCTACATGGACTGAAACAAAAACTGGAACCAGGACAGACCGTGTGTTTAGAAATACTGGTGTGAAAAAGCATTTCATCTGTTTCAAAAGGAACATGCATGCATAACCTCTGGCACAGCATGAGTTAGAAAGTGTTACTAAAAATGTCATGGGTCCCTGTCCAGTAGTAATATTTAGGAAACCATACATCCAAAAATAGGAATATATAAATATATCATTTTATTTACATATATATAAAACTGGAATGAAGTCAAGAGACTATATGCTTAAATTAAAAGATCTAGTTCCAAATAAAATACAACCCATGTCTAAAAACACCTGTTATTGTCAAATTCATATTAAAATGTATTTAATATAATCTGCACTTGAAAATACCTGTTTGCTTCAACTGCAACTAAATAAAGATGAAAGACAAGACAGCCCAGATGCCTTTGTTCTTAAATGGTTATGTAATGTTTGTGAACTATAGAAACCATGTTGCCTTATAAGCAGAGCAGACTAAGAAGTGCACAGCTCCAACAGCTATTGTACTACAGAGTGTGTCAGAGTGTGCAAAGAAAGCAGCGGTATATGGTGAGACGGAAGCAGTGACGCCAGAGGACCGAACAAATGAAAAACCTGGAAAAACAGGGAGGGAGCGATAGAAGACAAAGAGGAAAGTGATGCAGGAGAGAAGGAGGAGAGAGAAACATCCAGGAATGACGTGATGGTTTTCAACAGAAACAACAGGATGGAGTTTTACAGAAGATGTGTGTCAGACACTGAGCAGGACGAACCCCAACCCCAACCCCAACCCGAACCCGAACCCGAACCCGAACCCTGCTGTTCTGTAGGGGAACCCGAATCCCAACCCTAACCTAGTGACAAAACAGAAATGCTCCTCATTGGCACAAAATCCACTCTCTCCAAAACCAACACCTTCTCCCTCACTATCGACGGCTCCTCAGTCTGCCCCTCCCCTCAGGTTAAGAGTCTGGGTGTCATCCTCGATGGCCTACTGTCTTTCAAATCCCACATCAATAACGTCACCCGGTCTGCATATTTCCACCTGCGCAACATCAACCGTCTCCGCCCCTCCCTCACCCCCCCCCCCCCCCCCCCCCATACCACCTCTATTCTTGTGCACAGTCTCGTAACCTCCCGCCTTGACTACTGTAACTCCCTCCTATTCGGTCTCCCCCAAAAGTCCCTCCATAAGCTCCAACTGGTCCACAACTCTGCGGCCCGCATTATCACCAAAACCCCCTCCCACCACCTCATCACCCCCATCCTCCAGGAACTACACTGGCTCCCAGTCAAACAGAGACTTGAATTCAGACTCCTCCTGTACACATTTAAATCCATCCACAGTCTGGCTCCTCAGTACCTTCAGACCTCCTCCATGTCCCCATCCCAGTCCGTTCCCTCAGGTCCTCCTCCTCTATCCTCCTCACCGTGCCCCCTGTCCTCCTCAGCACCATGGGAGGCCCAGCCTTCAGCCGCTCTGCTCCTCAGCTCTGGAACTCCCTCCCACCATCCATCCGTCACTGTGACTCTCTCCCCAAATTCAAATCCAGACTCAGAACTCACCTGTTCAGAACAGCCCACCCCCATAAGCTCTACTGTCCATTCTACTGCTTCAGTTCTATATATAGTAATTATTTGTTTTAATCTGTTTATTTCTTTGTATTTTATGGATTGTTTGTTTTATCTTGTTGTACAGTGTCCTTGGGTGTCTTGAAAGGCGCTTATAAATAAAATGTATTATTATTATTATTATTATTATTATTATTATTATTATTATTATTATTATTATTATCAACCCTTGTCCCCTCTTTGTTCCTCTTTGCTCCTGCGTTCCAACAGGACGTCAGTTCAGTAATGACACATATAAGGGTTAGGGTTAGGCATCATCCCTTCTGCACATGCCTTCATTAAATTAAAATCTCATAAAGGAGTAAGAGAAAAGATGGGATGATCACCTTTACAACAACAGTCCCAACTAACGCTAACCTAACAGACACTAACCCTGACCCTGACTAACGCTAACCTAACAGACACTAACCCTGACCCTAACTAACGCTAACCTAACAGACACTAACCCTGACCCTGACTAACGCTAACCTAACAGACACTAACCCTGACCCTAACTAACGCTAACCTAACAGACACTAACCCTGACCCTGCCTAACGCTAACCTAACAGACACTAACCCTGACCCTAACTAACGCTAACCTAACAGACACTAACCCTAAGTAACACTAACCTAACAGACACTAACCCTGACCCTAACTAACGCTAACCTAACAGACACTAACCCTAAGTAACACTAACCTAACAGACACTAACCCTAAGTAACACTAACCTAACAGACACTAACCCTGACCCTAACTAACGCTAACCTAACAGACACTAACCCTGACCCTAACTAACGTTAGCCTAACAACACTAACCCTAACGCTAACCTACTGACACTAAGCATAACAAACGCTATCCTAGCAGACACTAACCGTAACCCTGCAGATACTAACCCTAACAGATACTAACCCTGCAGATACTAACCCTAACCCTGCAGATACTAACCCTAACCCTAACAGATACTAACCCTAACAGATACTAACCCTGCAGATACTAACCCTAACCCTGCAGATACTAACCCTAACCTTGCAGATACTAACCCTAACAGATACTAACCCTAACCCTAACAGATACTAACCCTAACAGATACTAACCCTAACCCTGCAGATACTAACCCTAACCCTGCAGATACTAACCCTAACAGATACTAACCCTACCCCTAACAGATACTAACCCTAACAGATACTAACCCTAACCCTAACAGATACTAACCCTAACAGATACTAACCCTAACCCTGCAGATACTAACCCTAACCCTGCAGATACTAACCCTAACAGATACTAACCCTACCCCTAACAGATACTAACCCTAACAGATACTAACCCTAACCTGCAGATACTAACCCTAACCCTGCAGATACTAACCCTAACAGATACTAACCCTAACAGATACTAACCCTAACCCTGCAGATACTAACCCTAACAGATACTAACCCTAACCCTAACAGATACTAACCCTAACAGATACTAACCCTAACCCTGCAGATACTAACCCTAACAGATACTAACCCTAACCCTGCAGATACTAACCCTAACAGATACTAACCCTAACAGATACTAACCCTAACAGATACTAACCCTAACCCTGCAGATACTAACCCTAACAGATACTAACCTTAACCCTGCAGATACTAACCCTAACAGATACTAACCCTAACCCTGCAGATACTAACCCTAACCCTGCAGATACTAACCCTAACCCTAACAGATACTAACCCTAACCCTAACAGATACTAACCCTAACCCTGCAGATACTAACCCTAACCCTAACAGATACTAACCCTAGACCTGCAGATACTAACCCTAACCCTAACAGATACTAACCCTAACAGATACTAACCCTAACCCTAACAGATACTAACCCTAGACCTGCAGATACTAACCCTAACCCTGCAGATACTAACCCTAACAGATACTAACCCTAACCCTAACAGATACTAACCCTAACCCTGCAGATACTAACCCAAACCCTGCAGATACTAACCCTAACAGATACTAACCCTAACCCTGCAGATACTAACCCTAACAGATACTAACCCTAACAGATACTAACCCTAACCCTGCAGATACTAACCCTAACAGATACTAACCCTAACAGATACTAACCCTAACCCTAACAGATACTAACCCTAACCCTAACAGATACTAACCCTAACAGATACTAACCCTAACCCTGCAGATACTAACCCTAACAGATACTAACCCTAACCCTGCAGATACTAACCCTAACAGATACTAACCCTAACCCTGCAGATACTAACCCTAACAGATACTAACCCTAACCCTGCAGATACTAACCCTAACCCTGCAGATACTAACCCTAACAGATACTAACCCAAACCCTGCAGATACTAACCCTAACCCTGCAGATACTAACCCTAACAGATACTAACCCTAACCCTGCAGATACTAACCCTAACAGATACTAACCCTAACCTGCAGATACTAACCCTAACAGATACTAACCCTAACCCTGCAGATACTAACCCTAACAGATACTAACCCTAACCCTGCAGATACTAACCCTAACCCTGCAGATACTAACCCTAACAGATACTAACCCTAACCCTGCAGATACTAACCCTAACAGATACTAACCCTAACAGATACTAACCCTGCAGATACTAACCCTAACAGATACTAACCCTAACCCTGCAGATACTAACCCTAACAGATACTAACCCTAACAGATACTAACCCTAGCCCTGCAGATACTAACCCTAACCCTGCAGATACTAACCCTAACAGATACTAACCCTAACCCTGCAGATACTAACCCTAACAGATACTAACCCTAACCCTGCAGATACTAACCCTAACCCTAACAGATACTAACCCTAACAGATACTAACCGTAACCCTGCAGATACTAACCCTAACAGATACTAACCCTAACAGATACTAACCCTAACCCTGAAGATACTAACCCTAACAGATACTAACCCTAACCCTGCAGATACTAACCCTAACCCTGCAGATACTAACCCTAACCCTGCAGATACTAACCCTAACAGATACTAACCCTAACCCTGCAGATACTAACCCTAACCCTGCAGATACTAACCCTAACAGATACTAACCCTAACCCTGCAGATGCTAACCCTAACAGATACTAACCCTAACAGATACTAACCCTAACCCTGCAGATACTAACCCCAACAGATACTAACCCTAACAGATACTAACCCTAACCCTGCAGATACTAACCCTAACCCTAACAGATACTAACCCTAACAGATACTAACCCTAACAGATACTAACCCTAACCCTGCAGATACTAACCCTAACAGATACTAACCCTAACCCTGCAGATACTAACCCTAACAGATACTAACCCAAACCCTAACAGATACTAACCCTAACCCTGCAGATACTAACCCTAACAGATACTAACCCTAGCCCTGCAGATACTAACCCTAACAGATACTAACCCTAACCCTGCAGATACTAACCCTAACAGATACTAACCCTAACCCTAACAGATACTAACCCTAACCCTAACAGATACTAACCCTAACCCTGCAGATACTAACCCTAACAGATACTAACCCTAACAGATACTAACCCTAACCCTAACAGATACTAACCCTAACAGATACTAACCCTAACCCTGCAGATACTAACCCTAACAGATACTAACCCTAACAGATACTAACCCTAACCCTGCAGATACTAACCCTGACCCTGCAGATACTAACCCTAACAGATACTAACCCTAACAGATACTAACCCTAACCCTGCAGATACTAACCCTAACAGATACTAACCCTAACCCTGCAGATACTAACCCTAACCCTGCAGATACTAACCCTAACCCTAACAGATACTAACCCTAACAGATACTAACCCTAACCCTGCAGATACTAACCCTAACCCTGCAGATACTAACCCTAACAGATACTAACCCTAACCCTGCAGATACTAACCCTAACAGATACTAACTCTAACAGATACTAACCCTAACCCTAACAGATACTAACCCTAACAGATACTAACCCTAACCCTGCAGATACTAACCCTAACAGATACTAACCCTAACCCTGCAGATACTAACCCTAACCCTGCAGATACTAACCCTAACAGATACTAACCCTAACCCTGCAGATACTAACCCTAACAGATACTAACCCTAACAGATACTAACCCTAACCCTGCAGATACTAACCCTAACAGATACTAACCCTAACCCTGCAGATACTAACCCTAACAGATACTAACCCTAACAGATACTAACCCTAACCCTTGCAGACACTAAACCTAACCCTGCAGATACTAACCCTAACCCTAACAGATACTAACCCTAACAGATACTAACCCTAACCCTAACAGATACTAACCCTAACCCTGCAGATACTAACCCTAACCCTAACAGATACTAACCCTAGACCTGCAGATACTAACCCTAACCCTAAAAGATACTAACCCTAACAGATACTAACCCTAGACCTGCAGATACTAACCCTAACCCTGCAGATACTAACCCTAACAGATACTAACCCTAACCCTGCAGATACTAACCCTAACAGATACTAACCCTAACCCTGCAGATACTAACCCTAACAGATACTAACCCTAACAGATACTAACCCTAACCCTGCAGATACTAACCCTAACAGATACTAACCCTAACCCTAACAGATACTAACCCTAACCCTAACAGATACTAACCCTAACAGATACTAACCCTAACCCTGCAGATACTAACCCTAACAGATACTAACCCTAACCCTGCAGATACTAACCCTAACAGATACTAACCCTAACAGATACTAACCCTAACCCTGCAGATACTAACCCTAACAGATACTAACCCTAACAGATACTAACCCTAACCCTGCAGATACTAACCCTAACCCTGCAGATACTAACCCTGCAGATACTAACCCTAACCCTGCAGATACTAACCCTAACCCTAACAGATACTAACCCTAACCCTGCAGATACTAACCCTAACCCTGCAGATACTAACCCTAACAGATACTAACCCTAACCCTGCAGATACTAACCCTAACAGATACTAACCCTAACCCTGCAGATACTAACCCTAATCCTGCAGATACTAACCCTAACCCTAACAGATACTAACCCTAACCCTGCAGATACTAACCCTAACCCTGCAGATACTAACCCTAACAGATACTAACCCTAACAGATACTAACCCTGCAGAAACTAACCCTAACTGATACTAACCCTAACCCTGCAGATACTAACCCTAACAGATACTAACCCTAACAGATACTAACCCTAACAGATACTAACCCTAGCCCTGCAGATACTAACCCTAACCCTGCAGATACTAACCCTAACAGATACTAACCCTAACCCTGCAGATACTAACCCTAACAGATACTAACCCTAACAGATACTAACCCTAGCCCTGCAGATACTAACCCTAACAGATACTAACCCTAACCCTGCAGATACTAACCCTAACCCTGCAGATACTAACCCTAACAGATACTAACCCTAACCCTAACAGATACTAACCCTAACCCTGCAGATACTAACCCTAACAGATACTAACCCTAACCCCAACAGATACTAACCCTAGACCTGCAGATACTAACCCTAACCCTGCAGATACTAACCCTAACAGATACTAACCCTAACCCTAACAGATACTAACCCTAACCCTGCAGATACTAACCCAAACCCTGCAGATACTAACCCTAACAGATACTAACCCTAACCCTGCAGATACTAACCCTAACAGATACTAACCCTAACAGATACTAACCCTAACCCTGCAGATACTAACCCTAACAGATACTAACCCTAACAGATACTAACCCTAACCCTAACAGATACTAACCCTAACCCTAACAGATACTAACCCTAACAGATACTAACCCTAACCCTGCAGATACTAACCCTAACAGATACTAACCCTAACCCTGCAGATACTAACCCTAACAGATACTAACCCTAACCCTGCAGATACTAACCCTAACCCGAACAGATACTAACCCTAACAGATACTAACCCTAACCCTGCAGATACTAACCCTAATGGATACTAACCCTAACCCTGCAGATACTAACCCTAACCCTGCAGATACTAACCCTAACAGATACTAACCCTAACCCTGCAGATACTAACCCTAACCCTGCAGATACTAACCCTAACAGATACTAACCCTAACCCTGCAGATACTAACCCTAACAGATACTAACCCTAACCTGCAGATACTAACCCTAACAGATACTAACCCTAACCCTGCAGATACTAACCCTAACAGATACTAACCCTAACCCTGCAGATACTAACCCTAACCCTGCAGATACTAACCCTAACAGATACTAACCCTAACCCTGCAGATACTAACCCTAACAGATACTAACCCTAACAGATACTAACCCTGCAGATACTAACCCTAACAGATACTAACCCTAACCCTGCAGATACTAACCCTAACAGATACTAACCCTAACAGATACTAACCCTAGCCCTGCAGATACTAACCCTAACCCTGCAGATACTAACCCTAACAGATACTAACCCTAACCCTGCAGATACTAACCCTAACAGATACTAACCCTAACCCTGCAGATACTAACCCTAACCCTAACAGATACTAACCCTAACAGATACTAACCGTAACCCTGCAGATACTAACCCTAACAGATACTAACCCTAACCCTGCAGATACTAACCCTAACAGATACTAACCCTAACCCTGCAGATACTAACCCTAACCCTGCAGATACTAACCCTAACCCTGCAGATACTAACCCTAACCCTGCAGATACTAACCCTAACAGATACTAACCCTAACCCTGCAGATGCTAACCCTAACAGATACTAACCCTAACAGATACTAACCCTAACCCTGCAGATACTAACCCTAACCCTGCAGATACTAACCCTAACCCTGCAGATACTAACCCTAACAGATACTAACCCTAACCCTGCAGATGCTAACCCTAACAGATACTAACCCTAACAGATACTAACCCTAACCCTGCAGATACTAACCCTAACCCTGCAGATACTAACCCTAACAGATACTAACCCTAACAGATACTAACCCTAACCCTGCAGATACTAACCCTAACCCTAAGAGATACTAACCCTAACAGATACTAACCCTAACCCTGCAGATACTAACCCTAACAGATACTAACCCTAACCCTGCAGATACTAACCCTAACAGATACTAACCCTAACCCTAACAGATACTAACCCTAACCCTGCAGATACTAACCCTAACAGATACTAACCCTAGCCCTGCAGATACTAACCCTAACAGATACTAACCCTAACCCTGCAGATACTAACCCTAACAGATACTAACCCTAACCCTGCAGATACTAACCCTAACAGATACTAACCCTAACCCTAACAGATACTAACCCTAACCCTAACAGATACTAACCCTAACAGATACTAACCCTAACCCTGCAGATACTAACCCTAACAGATACTAACCCTAACAGATACTAACCCTAACCCTAACAGATACTAACCCTAACAGATACTAACCCTAACCCTGCAGATACTAACCCTAACAGATACTAACCCTAACAGATACTAACCCTAACAGATACTAACCCTAACCCTGCAGATACTAACCCTAACAGATACTAACCCTAACCCTGCAGATACTAACCCTAACCCTGCAGATACTAACCCTAACCCTAACAGATACTAACCCTAACAGATACTAACCCTAACCCTGCAGATACTAACCCTAACCCTGCAGATACTAACCCTAACAGATACTAACCCTAACCCTGCAGATACTAACCCTAACAGATACTAACTCTAACAGATACTAACCCTAACCCTAACAGATACTAACCCTAACAGATACTAACCCTAACCCTGCAGATACTAACCCTAACAGATACTAACCCTAACCCTGCAGATACTAACCCTAACCCTGCAGATACTAACCCTAACAGATACTAACCCTAACCCTGCAGATACTAACCCTAACAGATACTAACCCTAACAGATACTAACCCTAACCCTGCAGATACTAACCCTAACAGATACTAACCCTAACCCTGCAGATACTAACCCTAACAGATACTAACCCTAACAGATACTAACCCTAACCCTGCAGATACTAACCCTAACCCTGCAGATACTAACCCTAACAGATACTAACCCTAACAGATACTAACCCTAACCCTGCAGATACTAAACCTAACCCTGCAGATACTAACCCTAACCCTAACAGATACTAACCCTAACAGATACTAACCCTAACCCTAACAGATACTAACCCTAACCCTGCAGATACTAACCCTAACCCTAACAGATACTAACCCTAGACCTGCAGATACTAACCCTAACCCTAACAGATACTAACCCTAACAGATACTAACCCTAACAGATACTAACCCTAACCCTGCAGATACTAACCCTAACAGATACTAACCCTAACAGATACTAACCCTAACCCTGCAGATACTAACCCTAACAGATACTAACCCTAACAGATACTAACCCTAACAGATACTAACCCTAACCCTGCAGATACTAACCCTAACCCTAACAGATACTAACCCTAACAGATACTAACCCTAACCCTGCAGATACTAACCCTAACAGATACTAACCCTAACAGATACTAACCCTAGACCTGCAGATACTAACCCTAACCCTGCAGATACTAACCCTAACAGATACTAACCCTAACCCTGCAGATACTAACCCTAACCCTGCAGATACTAACCCTAACAGATACTAACCCTAACCCTGCAGATACTAACCCTAACAGATACTAACCCTAACAGATACTAACCCTAACCCTAACAGATACTAACCCTAACCCTAACAGATACTAACCCTAACAGATACTAACCCTAACCCTGCAGATACTAACCCTAACAGATACTAACCCTAACCCTGCAGATACTAACCCTAACAGATACTAACCCTAACAGATACTAACCCTAACCCTGCAGATACTAACCCTAACAGATACTAACCCTAACAGATACTAACCCTAACCCTGCAGATACTAACCCTAACCCTGCAGATACTAACCCTGCAGATACTAACCCTAACCCTGCAGATACTAACCCTAACCCTAACAGATACTAACCCTAACCCTGCAGATACTAACCCTAACCCTGCAGATACTAACCCTAACAGATACTAACCCTAACCTGCAGATACTAACCCTAACAGATACTAACCCTAACCCTGCAGATACTAACCCTAACAGATACTAACCCTAACCCTGCAGATACTAACCCTAACAGATACTAACCCTAACCCTGCAGATACTAACCCTAATCCTGCAGATACTAACCCTAACCCTAACAGATACTAACCCTAACCCTGCAGATACTAACCCTAACCCTGCAGATACTAACCCTAACAGATACTAACCCTAACAGATACTAACCCTGCAGATACTAACCCTAACTGATACTAACCCTAACCCTGCAGATACTAACCCTAACAGATACTAACCCTAACAGATACTAACCCTAACAGATACTAACCCTAGCCCTGCAGATACTAACCCTAACCCTGCAGATACTAACCCTAACAGATACTAACCCTAACCCTGCAGATACTAACCCTAACAGATACTAACCCTAACAGATACTAACCCTAGCCCTGCAGATACTAACCCTAACAGATACTAACCCTAACCCTGCAGATACTAACCCTAACCCTAACAGATACTAACCCTAACAGATACTAACCGTAACCCTGCAGATACTAACCCTAACAGATACTAACCCTAACAGATACTAACCCTAACCCTGCAGATACTAACCCTAACAGATACTAACCCTAACCCTGCAGATACTAACCCTAACCCTGCAGATACTAACCCTAACAGATACTAACCCTAACCCTGCAGATACTAACCCTAACCCTGCAGATACTAACCCTAACAGATACTAACCCTAACCCTGCAGATACTAACCCTAACCCTGCAGATACTAACCCTAACAGATACTAACCCTAACCCTGCAGATACTAACCCTAACAGATACTAACCCTAACCCTGCAGATACTAACCCTAACAGATACTAACCCTAACAGATACTAACCCTAACAGATACTAACCCTAACCCTGCAGATACTAACCCTAACAGATACTAACCCTAACCCTGCAGATACTAACCCTAACAGATACTAACCCTAACAGATACTAACCCTAACAGATACTAACCCTAGCCCTGCAGATACTAACCCTAACCCTAACAGATACTAACCCTAACAGATACTAACCCTAACCCTGCAGATACTAACCCTAACCCTGCAGATACTAACCCTAACAGATACTAACCCTAACCCTAACAGATACTAACCCTAACAAATACTAACCCTAACCCTGCAGATACTAACCCTAACAGATACTAACCCTAACAGATACTAACCCTAACCCTGCAGATACTAACCCTAACAGATACTAACCCTAACCCTGCAGATACTAACCCTAACCCTGCAGATACTAACCCTAACAGATACTAACCCTAACCCTGCAGATACTAACCCTAACCCTGCAGATACTAACCCTAACAGATACTAACCCTAACCCTGCAGATACTAACCCTAACCCTGCAGATACTAACCCTAACAGATACTAACCCTAACCCTGCAGATACTAACCCTAACAGATACTAACCCTAACAGATACTAACCCTAACCCTGCAGATACTAACCCTAACCCTGCAGATACTAACCCTAACAGATACTAACCCTAACAGATACTAACCCTAACCCTAACAGATACTAACCCTAACCCTGCAGATACTAACCCTAACAGATACTAACCCTAACCCTAACAGATACTAACCCTAACAGATACTAACCCTAACCCTGCAGATACTAACCCTAACAGATACTAACCCTAACAGATACTAACCCTAACCCTGCAGATACTAACCCTAACCCTAACAGATACTAACCCTAGCCCTGCAGATACTAACCCTAACCCTAACAGATACTAACCCTAACAGATACTAACCCTAGCCCTGCAGATACTAACCCTAACAGATACTAACCCTAACCCTAACAGATACTAACCCTAACAGATACTAACCCTAGCCCTGCAGATACTAACCCTAACAAATACTAACCCTAACCCTGCAGACACTAACCCTAACAGATACTAACCCTAACAGATACTAACCCTAACCCTGCAGATACTAACCCTAACCCTGCAGATACTAACCCTAACAGATACTAACCCTTACACTGACAGATACTAACTCAGACTAAACTGTTATTTTCAGGTGTCATTCATTACAGTTACTCAGATAAATATAAATATATGCCAGTAGGTAAAGTGACGCACATTACACAGTCTGTGGATGAGAACCAGAGTGAATGACGAACCAACGTGTGTGCGTGTGTGTGTGTGCTTGTGTGTGTCTGTGTGTGTGTGTGTGTGTGTGTGTGTGGGGGGGGGGCACAGTGGGTGTGGCCTGGGGAAAGCCTGGTTCTGTTTTGCTGATGGAATGGTACAAACATGATGTCATCAGCCACGGTGCCTCCACAGTAACGGCATGTGGGAAACTGACTGACTACTACACAACAACACAACACCCATGCACACAACAGCACACTTAGACACAGTCACAGTGTGTGTGTGTGTGTGTGTGTGTGTGTGTGTGTCTGTGTGTGTCTGTGTGTGTGCGTGTATGTGTGTGTGTGTCTGTGTCTGTGTGTGTGCGTGTATGTGTGTGTGTGTGTGTGTGAAGGGGAACCCTGTGTGTTGTTGGTCCCATATGACCAGTGGGAACGACATCTTGTGTGAATGGACTAGTCCAGATTAGGACAAAGCAGGAGGTGTGATGAAGCAACACACACACACACACACACACACACACACACACACACACACACACACACACACACACATCATGTAACAGATGCCTTCACTTACCTCAGGTGTTTATCAGGTTAGGGTTATCAGGTTGGGGTTATCAGGGGGTTAGGGTTGAATATCTAAAAGTAAATAACATCAATCAAAGTATAAAAAGTGTGAAAAACAGTACCAATGTAAACCAACCTGTAGCAGTCATGGGGCACATGGGTTTGGGTTTGGGTTTGAGTTATCTAACCCTAACCCTAATCCTAACCCTATCAGCTGCAGGGAAAATGCAGAATACTGGCACCAAACCAGTACCTGGTCCTACCTGTGGAAGGGTCATTATTAGAAACATGTTAGTGATCTCCATCTAAGAGTCTGTCCTTATATGTGCAGCATGTGTGTGTTCAGTCAGAATTTAGTCTGATATGTTTGTGTGTGTGATTTTAGAGTCACATGTGGGATCTGACAGAGGAGTTTAGGATGGGGGTATGGGGGGGGGTTATAAATTAAACTTCATCCTGCTCCTTTTCAGATGTTTTCCTTTCTTTTTATGCAAATCTTTTAGTGGTTTGGTTTTAATGTTATATTCGAAACAAACAAACAAACACACAAACCCAGTCAGTATTTTCCAGGTGGGTTTCCTCCAGTTCTGCATGTTTTAACTGAACTGAATGAATGCAGTCATAAACTCCTCAGTATTAGTTGTTCAGTGTGGGTCTGTGCAGGTGTCACTGTTCAACCATCATCTCCTCCAGTCTCATTGGATGACTGGAGTAAATCCTGTCATCTCCTGATGTCTGTATGTGGGAGGCACATGGGCAGGAGTTTCTTCCATCCTGGCTCTGAAACGCCTTCATTCCTCAGCTTTAGTGCCATTTCCTGCAGAAAGATACCATGAAATAAAAAAAAAACACAAGGCAAAAGTACCAGTGCTCAGAAAGCCTCAAACTGTCCATGACCAGCATACTGATACAAAAATATACAGCAGGTTCCCATGATGCACTGCAGTGAAAAGCATCCGACAACAATGCAGGAGCTGTGTTTACTGCAGCCTGACATCACCAAGGCTGTGCTGTGTGATCCACCGGAACACAAACCTACAGAACACCAGTGTTTGGACACAAATGGGACTGGATATTTGTAGATGTTTAACGCACTGATGCTGTGTCTGTGGGTCAGAGCCGACGGTCCGACACAAGCAGAGACAGACACACACAAAAACAGACTGGGAGTGTCCAGTGTAGAAGACATCTGTCCTCAGGGCTAGTGTCCTGGACAGAGGGTCCGCAGGTGACGTCAGCGCTAGCGGAAGTCACTGTGGCTCCGCCCACTGAGTGGCAGAAAGAGGGAGATGAGTGACAGCGCTGGCTTCAATCCTGTCTAAACTGAAGAACAATATTGAATAAAAATGGGGCAGAGCTGTTGTTTGTTGATTGTATTTTCAGGTTCTTAAAGCAGTGGGAGCTATCGTTTTACAGACACCCAAAGACAAAGAAAAGAGAAGGAGATGGATCCACAAATCCAGGAAACCAAACCTAGATCTGTGGATCCTGTTTGGTGTCAGCTAACATTCACTGATGCTGTATTTTTGGGTCCAATCAGACCTGAAATGACCCATTGTTTTGGCTAACGGTCCTTCTTAGTGCAGCTCTTGGTTTCATGATCAGATCTTTCCTGGTTTTTGTCTCATTTTGTGATTGTGAACCTTGTGCTCCTACATGATTAGTAAACTAACTGAAACTGAGGCCAACCTAGTTTTACAAATAAGGAGGAACTGGAGAATAAAGCTACGATGGAGTATTAGGACCACAGAAGAAAAGAAAAACACTGGGCACTACTATTATCTATCTATCTATTATCACTACTATCAGATCTTTCCTGGTTTTTGTCTTCATTTTGTGATTGTGAACCTTGTGCTCTTCAGTGTTGGAACTAACGTGTTATTAAGTAAAACATTACAGTAACTATGTTAATTTTGTGGTAACGAGCGCTGTAACTAATTAGTTTGTCAAAATCAGGAGTGCGTTCATCATTACTGCGATTTAAACAGGCTCATTAGTCGTTACTTGGCGTCCAGAACTCAGGACTACAGGGTGGGGAAGCAAAATGTCCAATATTTTGAGGCAGATATTGAAAGACAGTGTATGACCAATTAGTTTATTGAAAGTCATGAGAATTTATTTGCCACAAGAAAATGTCCATAATAGAAAATGTTTTTATTCTATGTGTCCTCCTTCTTTCTCAATAACTGCCTTCACACGCTTCCTGAAACTTGCGCAAGTGTTCCTCAAATATTGGGGTGACAACTTCTCCCATTCTTCTTTAATAGTATCTTCCAGACTTTCTGGTAATAGTTTTGCTCATAGTCATTCTCTTCTTTCCATTATAAACAGTCTTTATGGACACTCCAACTATTTCTGAAATCTCCTTTGGTGTGACGAGTGCATTCAGCAAATCACACACTCTTTGACGTTTGCTTTCCTGATTACTCATATGGGCAAAAGTTTCTGAAAAGGTATGGATAATAGTGTTAGGTATGATTATGACATCAGTATATGTTTGGGTTCAAAACAACTGACGTAGTGTCTGCTGAGAAAAAACAACTAAATGTTCATTGTAAATTTTGCTTCCCCACCCTGTATAGTTTCTGTGGTGGACGTGAAGCGCACGTGACACAGCGACATGCAAGTGAAGGAATGAAAACAACCACAGCAGCAGTCGATGAAAGTCCAGGCGTGGGATTTCTCTCATGGAAATATGCACGTTATTTTTCCTTTCTGTCGGTAAAAGACGAGGAATATTGTGGTGAGTTGTAATCTGTGTGGATCCACATCAGTGAGTAGCAGTTCTAATCATCAGATTGGAACTGCTAGTGAAACATCTTCAGAAACAACATGTACCTACCAAACTAGTTGAAAAAGACCCTGAAGGTAACGCAGGTGATGCTAGCTCCACTTGCTCGTCATTACTTAAGATGAGGTCTCCAGTTGGTGTTCAGCTGCTTTGAGTGAAGGTTACAAAGAACAGATAAACCTTGCTGTGTTTATGTTGGACAAAATCTACAGAATCAGTTTTGCACTATTATTGATTCCTCCAGCTGCTAAATAGTCTGAGGCACAGTTTAATGTTTGCACTGCTAAAAGGAAACTTTCTACCTGTTTCAACGACTACAATAAATATACCTATCAAAGTTTCAACATACTTCTGTTGTGTTTTGTTGATCCACTGCGTCATCGTAGTGATAATGATACTGGGTACAGTGATCACATTTTACAGTTGTTTTATCGAGCACTGTGCCACATCAACCCCAAAATAATGTGTGTGCATGTGTAGAGGGTCGGAAACAGGAGAAATAAACCAAAACAGAAGGATAAAATAAATGAGAGGACAACAGACATGATCCTTTTTCATTTATATTCATTCATTTGCACTAACACTACTGCACTGCCAGTGCATGTTCAGGTCTTTAGGTGGCGCACTGCACTTGTGGAAGGATCAGACTCACATTTTGAGAGCTGGAGGACTGGACGCCTCCCTGGGTATCCAGCTAGGGAGGCAACACATAAATAAGAGAATTTAGAGTTAAAAAAAAAAAAAAGATGAAGTAACTTTCCCTAGTAACTAGTTACCTTGGAAGTAATGAGTAACTTAATGTAACTGAGTTACTTTTCAAAGAAGTAACTAGTAACTGTAACTAAATTACTAATTTAAAGTAAGTTGCCCAACACTTGTGCTCCTACATGATTAGTAAACTAACTGAAACTGAGGCCAACCTAGTTTTACAAATACGGAGGAACTGGAGAATAAAGCTACGACGGAGTATTAGGACCACAGAAGAAAAGAAAAACACTGGGCACTACCAGAAGAAAGTCAGAAAATATGGAGATAAAACATGTAATTTTATGAGAATAAAGTCGTAGTTATAAAAAAAACCTCATAATTTAACAAAAATGTCATTTGTTTATGAGATTAAAGTCGTCATATTCTGACAATAAAGCCATAATATGATCAGAATAATGGGTTAATTTAAACCAGGTGGTGTAAATCTGCTAATTTCCCAGAATGCAGTGGTGCCCTGCTGGTCCACAGCAGTAGTATCTGTGTTGGATAAAGGACTGGATCTGAACTAGACTCAGTAAATCTGCTCAGTCCCAGTAGATCATGCATATATTCACTGGGGTCAGTCCACGCTGGACTGGAAATGACCTTTGGATCAGCTGGTTCTGGGCCCTAGTTTTGGAGCCTTTGGATCAGCTGGTTCTGGGCCCTAGTTTTGGAGCCTTTGGATCAGCTGGTTCTGGGCCCTAGTTATAGACCCTTTGGATCAGCTGGTTCTGGGCCCTAGTTATAGACCCTCTGGATCAGCTGGTTCTGGGCCCTAGTTTTGGAGCCTTTGGATCAGCTGGTTCTGGGCCCTAGTTTTAGACCCTTTGGATCAGCTGGTTCTGGGCCCTAGTTTTGGAGCCTTTGGATCAGCTGGTTCTGGGCTCTAGTTTTGGACCCTTTGGATCAGCTGGTTCTGGTCCTAGTTTTGGACCCTGGTTGTCAGTCCTGATGAAACCATGTATATTAGTTTCAGGTCCAAATAGCACTGACCCCCTCCCCCCTGGATCAGGTCTGGATCCTCCATGTGTGTCCACATGTCAGTGTTCATGGACCACTTGTTCTTTGGTAGCTCGTACAGATCCATGTCCAGTCCAACTGTCCTTCATTTAATTTCAGATTTCCCATGGTCCTTTGCTCTGGCTGTGTTTCCTGCTATACTCGTCATGTTGAACAGGTTGGTTTAAGACACTCAGTCTGACTGAGAGGGGCGTGGCCTGGGGGGGGGGGGGGACAGATGTGCAGACCCTCTATAGAAGACATCTGTCCTCAGGGTTTGGGGTTACACTGCAAAAAAAAAAAAAAAAAAAACTAAACTAAAAAAACAGTAATATTCCAGCAGCAGGGGTGCCGAAAAAATACTGTAAAACAACGGAAAATAACCATCATAAAAATACGGTAATTTTCCATAACTAAAATACAGTTTTTTGCCCTAACTTTACATGAGATTTTGAATTTTTTTTTTTTTTTTTTTTTTTTTTTACTTTTTAACGTTTAATAAAGAATATTTACTTGTATTAAAACAATCCAATTCCCTATAAATATATATATATATATATATATATATAATTTTCAATGAGACTCAGTTGTCCAATCCACTGATAAAAACTGTATTTGGACAGTTTATCAGTGCTTATACATGTTATACATTCACAAAAATACATTTATTCAACATTTTTGTTGTGAAACCTCCTGTAATTACACAAGATATTTGTCAATTAACAAACAAGTCTGGTTCAACTGACAGAACTATACTTCTGTTACAGTTAATTGTCAGTAATTTTATCTTTTTTTGTGTGTGTGTGTTGTGTTTTTTACAGTATTAAACTTTAAATTAACAGTTTAATCTCATAAGGAGAAAAAAATATTTGTGAAATTACGGAACATTTGCGAATGTATTTTAACTGTATGTTTCTGTGAAAAAAGACCAAAATTCTTTTAAAAAATTTAAATTTTATGGTTATTCACAGTTACAGTTTATTCATGTTATTTTCCATTTGACATGTAAAATCACAGTCTGTTTTTGTCATTTCATTGATATTTTCCTGTATCTTAAAAATACAGGAAAAATCTGTGAAATAAACAGTGAAAATTCTGTTAAATGACAGTTTTTTTTTACAGTGTAAAGTTAGACATCTGCCTCAGGGCTCATCTGTCTTCTGTTCACTGGCTCTGTTCCAAAGCCATTTCCTCAAACTCATTCATTCGTTCATCTTCTGAACCTGCTTTATCCTCTCTAGGGCAACGAGGGTGGGGGGTGGGGGGGCTGGAGCCTACCCCAGTTACCAATGGGTGAAGGTGGGGTTCATCCTGGAGCCCTTTCCCCAAAAGGAGGAACCCAGTTAATCATATGTAAGTGTGCAATTAACCCTTTCATGCCTGAATTATGAGAACCTTAATCAAGATTTTTTTTTCCTGAGTGTTTTTATTCCTCTTTAGGCATTAAAAAAGCAATGTGATTGATTTTTTTTTATGAATGTATTTTTCATGGCACTACAAAAATGTCCACTCTGAACACCATGCGTTTAATTTTTGAAGTAAAGAAACATGCATTTACTGACATACTGTGTGAAAACTATGACATAAAAACAGTTTTATCCTCCTGAGACCCAGCAATGCATTTGTGTCCTCTGTAGGGGACAACAGTGTGACAGTTTCGCTGAAAAAATGCTGTCCATTGCAAATGACATTCCATAAATAAATAAATAAATTTGAAAAAACAAACCAAAACAAAAACAAAAAAAAAAACAAACTGTTGCATTATGCAGTTTCCAATCAAGACAATTGTTTTGTGGAAAAAAGCTAAAGCTGTTTTCACTTTCCTGGGTCTCAGGAGGTTAATGCTGCTAATCTGATGTTTTCTCACATTTGAACATATTATAATACTAGTTATTACTCACTCAGATAATATGCAAAAAACAAACAAACAAATAAATAAACTCTGTAAATTACAGTCTAATAACAGTTAGCAACTGATTTAGATAAAAGAACAGTACAGTTACAGTAATGGTCTGAGTGTCAGTGGATTATTATGGGATGGTGCATAAATGTCCACTGTGTTGGCTGAAATGGAACTAAACAATAAAACCCATGAATATACAAGAGAACAGCTGGAGAAGAACTGACCACTGGAGTGACCACTGGAGTGACCACTGTGCATGAAAGGGTTAAAAAAAGGCCCGTGAACACAGAGGAGTCCTGCTTCATCCATGCACCTCCAAATCCCCTTAAATAGTCAAACACACTGTCCATCCACTCATGTCATTCATGTCTTCATCATCAGACTAATTAAGTCAGGCTCTATAATTAGGACCAAACAGCCGGCCTGGTGCGCACGCATCCACCGTCCACCACTAATGTGCAGCTTTCCCCATCCCTCTGCTGGCTCTGCTGTGTCTCTCGTGGCTGAATCATAATTCGGGGGCATCCTTCTTTCTTTCACACAAACATCCAAGTGTTTTGCATCTTCTCTGTCTGGCTGTCGCGCGCCGGAAGCGGACCATAACGGTGTCTGAGAGCGCGAGCCAGGAAACGAGCAGTGCGCGCGTCTTCTCCTCTCCTACCCGTCCCCGTCCTCCGCTCCTCCACCACCAAGCCCCGTCATCATTACCGGGCACCGTGCCTTCGCTTCTCCGCCCCCCCCTCCTCATGCGTCGCGCTCAGTCTCCTCCTCTCACAGTCGGAACGCACGTCTCCATCTCCATCTCCATCCAGCCTTTTACGCGCGTAACCAGCTACTCCAAGAGAATCCCCAACGGTCGGCCCCTCCCCTTTCCGTTTTCTCGCCGCCCTCACTCAATCATGACCCCGGATCGGTGACGTAGGAGATTCCACGGTGCCCACTACCGTAGGCAATAACGGAATGCTGGAGTATAAAAGCTCCGTGGGTCCCGTCCACCGGCACACTCTCAGTGGCTCCGGACTCTGGAACCAGAGCATCAGCGCAGATAGCAGGCTTTAATCCGGTCTAAAAGGCTAACTCGCTTTGGGCTTTTGGTTCACGATGGAAACCTCTACGAATTTTCGGAGCCGACGATGCTCCATCATGCGCAACTGCAAAAGTAAGTTTATTTTTTCCCGGACCATAGAGTGCTGTCTGATTTTAAGTGTCTTTTAACTTTGAGTGAAGTGGTTTTATTTACACTGAGCTGAGGACAGGACGCATGGAAGCATGGTAGATGTTCTGTTCTTCAGACAGTTTTTATATCCACATATTGAAAAGGCTGTTGCAGGATGTGGATCAGATTATACTCCCATGTCTGGGGTCTGACAGAAGCAGCTGCTGTGTTTTGGAGGGTCCATGTGTTTTCAGTGCTGTGCGTAAATGCTTGGATTTAAACTCTGAATGCGTTTTTCTTTTTTAACCTAAGTTACTGACAGCTGCTTATACTCTACAGTTATTTATAAACTGAGTGTTGATGTGGTGTGGCTGTGTGTGTGGAGGTGACTGCACTTTATATTCTGAATTTCACCTAGAGCATGAATAAAGTAATTTATGTTCATTTTTGTTCATTTTCTTGCCCATTTTGGTTAGTTTTTATGAATGTTATCTCATTTTTGTTCATTTTTCTTAGATTTTTTTTTTTGTGCATTTTTTTTCATTTTGTTCCTTGATTTGTTCACGTTTTACTTGTTTTGTTGCTTCTATCTATCTATCTATCTATCTATCTATCTATCTATCTATCTATCTATCTATCTATCTATCTATCTATCTATCTATCTATCTATCGATTCATTATTTTGTTCTATTTGTTCATTGTACTAGTTATGTTCATTTTTGTTCATTTTCTTGCCCAGTTTGCTCAGTTTTTATTAATTTTATCTCATTTTTGTTAATTCTTCTTAGATTTTTTTTTTTTTTTTTTTTTTACATTTTTGTGCATTTTGTTCCTTATTTTGTTCATGTTTTACTTGTTTTGTTGCTTATATTCATCATTTATATTCATCTATCCCTCCATCATCTATCTGTCTAACAGAGACGCTCGTATCTTCGTGCGTCATTTCACATGGATGAACTGTAGTTAGAGCGCATGCACACACTGGGCTCCAGACCCCAGTACTGGTGCAGGTCTGGGGGGCTCAGTTCACCTCCTCTTACCCCCTCTCTGCTCTGGTGCAGGTGGTCTCTCCCTCTGGCTGGTGGTGTGGCTGGTCCTGGGTAAACCCAGTCCGGTGACGTCATGCCCGCACCTGTGCGTGTGCTACCCCACCCCCATGACTGTGAGCTGCCAGGCGCAGAACTTCACCGCCGTTCCGGTCGGAGTGCCCTACGATTCCCAGCGCGTGTTCCTCCAGAACAACCGGATCACGGAGCTTAGAGTTGGCTCTTTCGGCTTTGGAACTCAGGTAAGAACGACTGGAGAAAAAAAAAAAAAAAAAAAAACGGAATTGAAGGAGAAAATGTGTGCATGTGTTTGGCAGAATTCTGCTCCCTGTGGAAAACTGCATCCACATCATGTAATGTTCTGCAGTATCTGTGTAATTTATATTTTGTGTGTTGTGTATCAAAGATTTAACTTTAAAAAGTTTTATATACCTTATAATTTGACATTAAACAGATAAAAAAAAAACATAACTGCAATATCTCACAATATTATTAATCACTTGTTACAGGGCTATGATGGTGTTAAGAGGTTGAATAATTCACAATTAATTTCATACCCTACAGTCAGAAAGGAGAAAAAATAATGAGCCAGGGTGAGCAGGGAGCGTTTCTGAGCAAACAGTGACAGGCTGGATTTGGTGCATGTTGTCCTCTTCATGGCTGACTTAGGCAGGGGGAGCAGTTTTCAGCAGGGAGTAGAATTCAGCCCAACACACTGAGTCTAAAAGGCTAATGTGTGAAAATGTGCCCTGTCCATGTGCAGGTTCTGTGGCTGTTCTCTAATAACATCACGTGGATCGAAGCCGGGGCCTTCAGTGAGCTTCGGGACTTGGAGGAGTTGGACCTGGGGGACAACCCCAGCCTCCACAGGCTGGAGGGGGGGGCGTTCCGCGGCCTAGAGAAACTCCAGAGCCTCCACATGCACCGCTGCCGGCTCACCGCTCTGCCCCACGACATCTTCCACAAACTGTACAGCCTGCAGTTCCTCTACCTGCAGGTAGGGGCGCCGGAGAGTCACAGAAGTGTCTGCAGAGAACTGACAGACCGCTCATCCTCCTGCACCCACATCAACATACAAGCGTCATCAGACATGTCTTCACTAGTGACACATACGTGGCTCATTTCACATGGAGACAGAAAACACAAACTGGGAGGGTTTTTATTTTATTTTATTTTTTTCATGAAACTTTTGTATTTCATAGAACACACTTTAAATTGAACTTTTCTAGTATTTGCTGAGCTTAAACCTGTAACATTTAAAACTTTTAATATGAAAAACAATGTAGTCGCAGAAAAATCTGTCACCTCTGTTGCAGACAAATTGGGTAGAATACATGAAATTAACAAATGTCAAACAATTTAAAAGATTGATTTTCCTCAGAGACATTGTGTCTCTAAATCCATTAACCTCCTCAGAGCCACTGTCCACATTTGTGCACAAGAGTTTCACAGCTTTATACAAAAAAATAGAAAGAAAAGAAAACTGTCCACCACAAAGGACTTTCCATAAAAATTTTAAAAACTGCATCTGAAAAAACTGTTGCATCATGATGTTTCCAATATAGGCGCTGATTTAATAAAAAAAAAAAAAAAAAAAAAATGCTGGTACTACTGACATTCCCTGGGTCTGAGGAGGATAAGTAAATTTCTGGTCTGATTAGATAAAAACTTTTTGTTTTGGAGTAAAAATATCAACACATTAAATATATATATTATTCAACATTGTACTTTTCCTCATGTTAAACATTTGTCTTTTCTCTCTCTCTCTCCCTCTCTCTCTCTCTCTCTCTCTCTCTCTCTGCAGGAGAATAATCTTCACTTCCTGCAGGATGACATCTTCTCAGACCTCATCAACCTCAGTCAGCTCTTCTTGCATGGAAACCGCATCCGTACCCTGTCAGAGAACGTGTTCCGCGGCCTGGTCAACCTGGACCGCCTGCTCCTCCACGACAACCGCATCCGGCAGGTCAACCGCCGCGCCTTCCGCGACCTCGGTCGTCTGACCATGCTCTTCCTCTTCAACAACTCTCTGGCCGAGCTGCCCAGCCAGACCCTGAGGGACACCCAAGGCATCGAGTTCCTCCGTCTCAACGCCAACCCCTGGTCCTGCGGCTGCGAGGCCCGGGCCTTGTGGGAGTGGTTCCGCGAGGCCCGTGTGTCTTCATCAGAGGTGATTTGCGCCTCCCCTTCCACCCGCCGCGGTCAGGACCTGCGCTTCCTTCGGGAAATGGACTTCGCCCTCTGCCCCCTGCCCGACCCAGGCTCCATCGGTGGCTCCACCACCACTACGTTCAGCACCAAAACCCGTTGGTGGTTCCACAAAAACAAGCCCCAGTCGTCCACAAAAGGCGTCTTTGAGAAGTCATCAGAGACCATCAAGGCCGGTTTGTACGGGAAAGGCCCGTCCACGACCACTTCAGTCGTCAAGTACGAGCTCGGGGAGGAAGAGCTGGCGCTGCCCAAACTTGACCCAGAAGAGTACTGGGCAAACTACGGCAACGAGGACTCAGGTGTCACTCTGCGATGCTTTGAGCTCGAATGTCCGCCTGAATTTGACCCGCCTCCCTCTTCCTCCTCTCACTCGTTCTCCTCGCCCTCCGTACTATCGCTCCTAACTGTTTCCGTGTTCACGGTCTCCGTCCACCTGCTGTTTGGTTGAATGACACTCTTAGTACCCCCCCCCCCCCTTCCGGCCTGTTTTAAAGGCTGAGAGGACCCCTGTTAGACTCTCTACACCCCCTTTGCCCGCTCTGCTGTAAGCCGATTGTCAAGGCTCAGCCAGGGAGATAGGGGGACGGTTAGATTGTGAATCTACCACCTACAGGGCTTACTACTTTTCAGGGCTGCTAAGAGTTCTTCAGCTAAGGTCATATTCTACTAATCTGTGCAGGTATGGCTTTCTGTGTCTTACCTGTATGATGTCACTATTCCCTGCAATCAGGGCTATGAGGGCTGAGTCCATTGCTAATATTAGCGCGATTTGACATCATTGTGAATGATGTTGTTAGATTTCTCACCTCAACTTCAAGCTAACTACTAGTGCTATTAGTGCATCCAATGAACTGGCTGCTATAGAAACACAGTTACTGTTAGAATCAGTGCACAGTAATAACAATACTGTAACCACTTAAAGTGTCATGTAAATAGGTCATGTCTGTTTTGTGAGTGTTCAATTCGATAGCAGTGTCTATTGGTCCTGCACATTCACTTTTACCATTTGGAAATCCAGAAAAACTGTGAAGGCTAATGTTTCTACAGGACAGAGCACAACGCACAGCGAAGCAGACAGAGGTCGGAAGTACGATCCGACAGGAGGTAGGAAGAAAAAGTGTGAGGCATGTGTCCAAGGACGCAAGAACAGCGAATAGAAAAGGGACGACAACAATAGAGATGAACAGGGTTAGAAGGAGAAAGCACTCACACAGCAATAAGAAGCAGAGCAGTAGGACTAGGACTAGGACTAGGACTAGGACTAGGACTAGGAGCGCCTGTGTTGGCCGTAGAAGCAGCATTCTGCAGGAGTCCAGGAATAAACCCAGTCCTGAGTCGTGGTTAACGGCTCAGACAAACCCGACCCTTTGTGTAC
The DNA here is from genome assembly GCF_902148855.1 of Sphaeramia orbicularis. Taxonomy (NCBI): domain Eukaryota; kingdom Metazoa; phylum Chordata; class Actinopteri; order Kurtiformes; family Apogonidae; genus Sphaeramia; species Sphaeramia orbicularis. The sequence goes on along the minus strand of NC_043957.1, from coordinate 58,944,662 downwards.
ATACGGTGTCATTACGACAAACAGGGAATGAATGCTTCTGTTGAGGAAGCCCGGTATTTTGGTTTTTGGATGTCTTTCTGTGACATATTGATAATAATGTGTTGAGATTGTTGACTCAAAGACACACTGAATATTTCCTTACTTGTGCTGTTACACTTTTCTTTATGAGAATATTTGCAGAATTTATTTTGAGATTGCTGACTTGAGGAACTTCATAAAATACACTCTGAATATTTACCTGCTGTTGCACTTTTCTTTGGGGGATGATTGGGTTTTATTCGCTCTACATTCATTACAAATGCCGTGTCTCCACTACATGGAACCGGCTCAACTCGACTCTGGTACCAGGTCCTATTCCAGACCGTTTCCATTACAGGATACTACAGTACCTGGTCGTCATAGCAACACGGTGCGTCACTTCCGTGTCATCTGCTCAGAGTTGCTGATAAACTCGCTTGTTGCATGTTGTCTCGTCAAACTGATGGTGATTTTTTCTGTCTGAACCTCTTGGACAAACCATGGTGTAGTTTTACAGACTGTCATCATGTGGATTCACCTACTGACAGATTTACTGTCAACTTCTGCATCTGTTTTTTGTAAAAGGGCGGGTCACAGAGATGACTCTGACCAATCAGAGGTCTGCAGTGTTTACACAGTGTCACCTTTGAGTATCTGGTCCTCAGTCCTGGAACCTCAGCAGAGGTGAGACCAAAAAACTAGTACCAGGTACCAGATTCTAGGCCCTTTTTCGTAATGGAAACACAAAAAGGTCGAGTCGAGTCGATACCACGTAGTGGAAACACAGCAATAGATGGTCACATGACTACGGCAAATCGGGGAGACAAGAATCGAAAATCTATCAAATTATGAAAGCAACAGATTGCTGCTGCTTCATGATTAAACCGTGACTAAAGGACTGGCCACATGGACTGATGTCACAGCCAGGGGGGGCGGGGCTTGGTCAGAATAGCCCCCTGGCTGTGATGGCCATCTGTCTGTGTGTGTGTGTGTGTGTGTGTGTGTGTGTGGACAAAATGAGGATGAATGGATTCACAAGATGGCAATGCTGCAAAAGGCAAATACGTCAGTAGATTTGTCACTTTTCTTGACTCATCACCGCAGCGATGCCAGATAAACAGACGAGGTGCAAATTGGCTGATTTGTAAATATGTTAAGAGAGCAATGTGGTTCTGATGCAGAGGGTTTGGGTAAAAGACCCACGGAGAGCCAGGCGTTCATCTAAAATGAAGCTAATTACAACTACAATTCAATTAGTACTGCTCAAACACCCAACAACAGCTAATTCAGAAGGACTGATCAGATTATATGGAAGCAGTGCAATAAAAGGTGTTAGAGGAAGACACCAAATATGGTCATTTACCATCCGCCTCCTGCTCTGTGTTCCTCTGGGGCTCTTTCCAAACAACCACGTTCCTTTCTAGGAATAAATATGTGCTGCTGCTCATGGTCATGTGCCGGACCTTTCCCATTATCTTACTTTAATTCCATTTTCCCCTCCGTTTTATTTTATTTAAGATCGGTTCCTGTAGAGGACATGAAGTGTGTGGGGGTGGGGGGGGTGTCACTACTTCCAATGGAGGAGTCAAGGCCAAAGCCAACATGTTGTAGGAGTGAAGGAGTGGGAGGGAAAAGCAGAAAATGTACACAGATACAAGGTTCTGCTGGCTTTACCACAATCCACCTGTTTTTAACTAAGTTCCATTTAGACGGGTTTTTTTCCTAGAGTGGGACCCTCCCCTAACCCTTCAGAGTGGGACCCTCCCCTAACCCTTCAGAGTGGGACCCTCCCCTAACCCTTCAGAGTGGGACCCTCCCCTAACCCTTCAGACTGGGACCCTCCCCTAACCCTTCAGAGTGGGACCCTCCCCTAACCCTGTGAAGGTGGTTGGTCTGAGGGAATATTCAGTGTGTTCTGTGTGTTCAGTCTCTTTCTTTCAAACTGAGCCTCTTCAGTGGCCATGACAGCGATGGTCACATGACCAAGGTGACAGTTTTATAACCCCCCCCCCCTCCCTTGGTAAAACTTGTCACTGTGCATGTTTCATGTTTTGTATCAGAGGAAAATCAATCAAACATAATAAGACAGATCAGCTTCTTTGTTATTTATTTTTACGATTAAAGAAGATGTTATTGAACGAATGCAGCATAAAGAAGGAATAAATTCATACTTGTTTTATCTAAACTGATAAGTGTGGGCGTTTCATTCTATGTCTTGGTTATTGTCCAATCAACAAACACCCAAAGCCATCTAAGCACACATACACACACCCACACACACACACACACACACACACACACACACACACACACACACACTTACCGTTGTGTAAGTCCTCCAGGCTGCTGTCCAGCTTTCTCAACTATACAACGGTGCCACTACTTCGCAGAATAAAGAACAAAACGCTCGGAGATGAAAACAAATGGTGTATCCTTCATTGTTATTCACAGACACACAGTAAAACAACTATGACATGTTCAAATGTTTCCTGAACAACTGAGTTAATGGCACAGTGGTGTGCTGAAGGAAAACATCAGGTACAATAAAAAATATATTCACTAGTACTAAAAAGGAATTCATTCTGTTGAGTTCATACTATAATAAATAATTCATTCTATAGAATTCATACTATAATAAATAATTCATTCTATAGAATTCATACTATAATAAATAATTCATTCTATAGAATTCATACTATAATAAATAATTCATTCTATAGAATTCATACTATAATAAAGGCTACAAGGTCATGGCAATGAAAACATGTCAGGAAGAAACATATAAACCTTGAAACAGAAGAATGCACTGGTTTTTAGTCTTGAAGTGCATCTTATATACGGTTTACCCTAACCCTCTGCTCCTGGACCCTAACCCTCTGCTCCTGGACCCTAACCCTCTGCTCCTGGACCCTAACCCTAACCCTCTGCTCCTGGACCCTAACCCTCTGCTCCTGGACCCTAACCCTCTGCTCCTGGACCCTAACCCTCTGCTCCTGGACCCTAACCCTCTGCTCCTGGACCCTAACCCTAACCCTCTGCTCCTGGACCCTAACCCTCTGCTCCTGGACCCTAACCCTCTGCTCCTGGACCCTAACCCTAACCCTCTGCTCCTGGACCCTAACCCTAACCCTCTGCTCCTGGACCCTAACCCTCTGCTCCTGGACCCTAACCCTCTGCTCCTGGACCCTAACCCTCTGGTCCTGGACCCTAACCCTCTGGTCCTGGACCCTAACCCTAACCCTCTGCTCCTGGACCCTAACCCTCTGGTCCAGGACCCTAACCCTCTGGTCCTGGACCCTAACCCTCTGGTCCAGGACCCTAACCCTCTGGTCCTGGACCCTAACCCTCTGGTCCAGGACCCTAACCCTCTGGTCCTGGACCCTAACCCTCTGGTCCAGGACCCTAACCCTCTGGTCCTGGACCCTAACCCTCTGGTCCTGGACCCTAACCCTCTGGTCCTGTACAGTTTGTTCATCAGATCTCTGCTTATATGCAGGATACGTTAAATACTAACATTGATTTGATTTGATTGTTGTTGGTTTAGACTCTGAACGGATTTATTAAAGACAAAGGGGTCAGAGGAAGGTTTTACTGACACTTCATGCACGTTCCACTTCTACAAATCTACAAATATACAAATACAACTGTGGGAAGAATGTCATCGATCAAATGGGACTCTTTCTCAGATTTTCACTCGCTTCAACATTTTTTTGCAAAATTCCACTTGGATCCACAGTGAGTCTGTCAGACTGTACTCTGTTCAAAAGTCACACACACACACACACACACACACACACACACACACACACACACACACACACACGTATGACATGCAGCTCATACGTGTGCGTTGTCAGGTCTATATATGGATAAAAGCTGCATCACAGACTCATCCGTCTCTTTCTATTGGTCTGAGCTGCAGAAAAAACAAACACACACGACGGCGTTTACAAACTGGGGGGGTTCCACTGGGTGGGAACCATGTCACTCAACAGCCAGAACCAATCAGATTCATGAGGGAGACCCCCCCCCCTCCCCCAGTGTGTTGAATAGATGAATATGAATGAGGACACACTTTAGATGGGGGGGTGGGGGGGTGGGGGGTGTCAGGACTGGGAGGGGCTTTCAGTTCTGTCTGTGCGTCAACACTTGGTCACAACTTGGTTCCACCTGCTGAGTACCCCCCCCTTCTCCTCCTTCTCCCTCCCCTCTCCTCCCCCTCCTCTCTCTTCACCTTCTCCATCTCTCTCCCCCTTCTCCTTCCCTCTTCTCCCTCCTCTTTCTCCCCCTCCTCCTCCCCCCTTCTCTCTCCCCCTCCCCCCTCCTCCCCCCTCCCCATCACTTTCTAACACACATTCACACACATCCAGACTCTTTCTCCTCCCTCCACCTCCACCTCCTCCCTCTCCCCTCCTCCTCCCCCCTCCCCATCCCTTTCTAACACACACATATTCACACACATGCAGACTTTCTCCTCCCTCCACCTCCACCTCCTCCTTCTCCTCCTCCCCCCTCCCCTCCCCATCTCTAACACACACATATTCACACACATGCAGACTCTTTCTCCCCCCTCCTCCTCCTCCCCCCTCCCCACCCCTCTCTAACACACACATGCAGACTCTTTCTCCCCCCTCCTCCTCCTCCCCCCTCCCCACCCCTCTCTAACACACACATGCAGACTCTTTCTCCCCCCTCCTCCTCCTCCCCCCTCCCCACCCCTCTCTAACACACATGCAGACTCTTTCTCACCTTCTTGTGCACAGACGTAGTTTGCGTAGTTTGTGTCTTCACTCTTTTTCCAGGATGTGTCACCTCTTTCATTCAACTCCTCTGTCACTTCTTCTCGTCTTCGTGCACTTTCCCCTATTCTTTCTTTGTTTTCAACATGAACAAACAGACTTGTCTAATTCATGGATTCTTGCTCAGTTATAGATTGACTTAACCATGTGTCACCCCCCCACCCCCGTTTGGTGACTGTGACTCCATTTCTCTTTTTATTGTGTAAAAAAATCGTTGTTTGTGAAGTCATCCCACTCTTATTTGTCCATTTCCATAACCGCATGGACACAATACAAACATGTTCCCTTCCAAACAGATGAGAACAGAAGCCAACGATGAAAGACTGTAGATCAGATCCACAGAACACTGCTGTGGTTCGGGCGCTTTCATGTGTTTCTGTGGAAAAAGAGGGATATGCAAATGAACAGATACACATAAATGAGAACATGGGGACAGATACAGACAGGACGGAGAGTGAACACAATAAAAGCATTGTTTAAACATGAATGATTCCTATTGGAGGCCTGTTATATTCCATTTTGTAGACTTTTCTGTGTGTCATGACATTATATACAGCTGGAAGTCCTTATTTCACCACTGGAATTAAGTAGAAAAAATCTGCCAAAAGACACAGGAAGTGCTTCAGATGTTAATAAATAGATATTCCGTGTGTTTCCATGACAACTTTTCTTCCTGGTTTAAACTGATTAAAGATTCGATCCTATTTCAGATGCTCATGTAAACACCTTATTCCAGTTGAAAAAGAAAAGTTGGGATTAAATTTAAACCCGATTAAAGTCACTGGTTTAATCCACTTTTGAATGCGATCTAAATTCTTCCTCAGACATCTAAACCCTTTATTACCTAGTACTGTGATCACTTTGCTTTGTGTGCGTGTGTGCTTGTTTGTTTGTTTGTTAGCAAGATAACTCAAAAAGTAATGGACGGATTTTCATGAAATGTTGATACGGGCACAAGGAAGAAATGATTGATTTTTGGTTGAGATCTGGGGCGGGGGGGTTGGTCCAGTCAGAAGGAGGAGTGGACTCATATTATCAGAATGAACACAAATGAAGAAAATAATGAACAAAATGCACAAAAATGAAGAAAATATAGAAATTAAATGAACACAAATGAAGAAAAGAATGAACAAAATGAAGGGGGGGGGGGGGGGGGGCAGATCTCTATTGGCAGAGGTCTGTGCTCTCCGAGTGCTTTTCTTGTTCCGTTTGGACTTTATTCCTTCCATTCTGCACATGCTCAGTGTCTTGTCCTGTGGCGATGACGCACACATTCTGCGCTGGTGGAAGAATCTGCACTGCAGTCTAGTCTTCCCAAAGTGTTCCAGTGGAATATTCTGATGGGATCTACCAGCCTGGAAAACCCTGAAGGAACAGTTCAACACTGGCTTTGGATTCATTCATTTGTCCTGAACTAATGAGTTCCACAAGTGGGACAAACAGTTTGAACTGCAGCCCTAACGTTAGCTTAGCTTAGCCTAGCTTAGCAGAATGGCTTCATTCCTCTGGTCAGACGTAGCCAGGCTTTTAGAGGTGATCTGTAGTATTTTAGGAGTGATTTGGGTCAGTTCAGTTCTCCTAATCATTCCTTTAGTCCGCTGGGGTCAATATGATCACAAACTGAGGCTCAGATCATGGTCATGTGACTTACTGCAGGAATAAAATCTGGGAAATAAAAACTAATGCAAAGCTAAAACGCTAAAGCAAAGCTAATTTAGTGCATGCATCCCTTCAACAAAAAGATTTTCCAACTTCTGTCAACACAACAGTCCACAGATTGTATGAGTGCAGTAAGTCGCAGATCTGAAGAAATAATTAGAGAGAATCGGATTTGACAAAATCACTGACAAAAGATGACAAATCACCTTTAAAAAACTGGCTACATGTGACCATGGAAATGCAGTGACTATGCTAAGCTAAGCTAACAGAAGGGCTAAGCTAAGCTAACAGAAGGGCTGCCAGAACTGAATAAATGTTTCTCATGTAAACCTTTATTCAGGTTTAACATTTCCATGGAAACAGAAGAGAAAGTACTTTAGTTCTGGATTAATTTCTTCTGGAAAAATAAATCGGATTTAAAAAACATCATGTAACCGTACCCAATATGGATTATGGATTAATGACAACAAAAAAAACTCAGTTTATCCATAATAAAGAACGGTGTGGTGAAAACAAAACTACCAACCTAGATTTAATCAACACCCTTTAACTGATGCAGAAGCTTCTGATTTTTTAACTCTTTTATGCATGAATTATGAGAACTTGAATCAAGATTTTTTTTCCTGAGTGTTTTTATTCTTCTTTAGGCATGGAAAAAAAAAAACACAATGTGATTGAATTATTTTTATGAACCTTACCCTTTTGAACCTTAGTTACAAAACTGTCCACTCAGCTGGACACCATACGTTTAATTTTAGAAGCAAAGACACATGTATTCACTGATATACTGTGTGAAAACTATGAAATAAAAACAGATTTAATGCTGCTAATCTGATGGTTTCTCACATTTAAAAAAAACTGTTAACCCTTTCATGCATGAATTATGAGAACCTTAGTCAAATTTTTTTTTTTTTTGAGTGATTTTATTCCTCTTTAGGCATGAAAAAAACCCAATGCAATTGCATGTTTTTTTTTTTTTAAATGAACATTTTTTTCATGGAGTTACAAAAATGTCCACTCAGCTGGTCATCATGCATTTAATTTTTGAAGGAAAGGAACATGTATTTAAAGCCCATTATCAGAAAGTAAGATAAGATAAGATAAGACAAGCCAAGATAAGATAAGATATACTTTACTGATCCGCCAAGGGGGAAATTGAAGTGTGTACAGCAGTGCAAGACAGTCTGTGTCAATACAATAGAAAAATAAAGAGATAAAAATATAAACAATATAATCAAATTTGTTAAAGTGGCTAAAATGACAAAAAATAGCAATAATAACAATAATAAAATTATATACTGTGAAAACTATGATATAAAAACATTTTTCATGCAGCTAATCTGATGTTTTCACACATTTTAACATACTCTAATACTAGTTATTACTCAGTTCATCATAGAGATAATATCTCCCCAAAAAAGGATTGAGTTTTAATTGATTTAAACTAAAACATGCTACTGGAGATCAGGTTTATCAAGAACAGCATAGTTACAGTAATGGTGTGAATGTCAGTGTTTGGGATGATGCATAAGCGTCCACTGTGTTGGCTGATCTGGAACTAAAACAAAAAAAGCCTTGAATATACATGAGAACAGCTGGAGAAGAACTGTCCACTGGAGTGACCACTGTGCATGAAAGGGTTCAACAATCATCAGTTTGATAGAAGCAGAAAGACTGGACTGAGTTAAATGGAACACATATAGAAAATATAGACCAATCTAAAAACTGTGAGTATTAACAACAACAGTTTATTCAAATGTCACGCTGAATCACAGGTGTTCTATGAATTTGTTCCAAAGCCACAAAATGCACAGACACAAACCAACACTGTTTACAAGAGAGAGAGAGAGAGAGAGAGAGAGAGAGAGAGAGAGAGAGAGAGAGAGAGAGAGAGAGAGAGAGCATCTACGCAAGCAGACGACGAGCCCAGACTGAGAATGAAAAGACTATAAACAGAAGAAACGTCACTGACGCCGACATGGAGCAGAAGCCTGGACTGGATGGAACTGAAGGAACTGAAGGAACTGATGGGACTGATGGGACTGATGAGTTCAAATATGAAACAGACAGAAAGACAGAAACAGAAGAGCTGTGACGTTTGAGTCACAGACTTGGAACATTTCTGTGGACAACATTTGGACGGCTTAAGTGTACACACACACACACACACACACACACACTCCTTGGCAGCATTGCCCATCACTGGTGTGTCCCACTGGGAGACAGACGTTCTTCATCTCATCACACAAGCTCCGTCCATGCACATGTACACCCACATGCACACACCCACATGTACACACTCACATGTATACACCTACATATACACATCTACATGTACACACCCACATGTACACACCCACATGTACACACTCACATGTATACACCTACATGCACACACCCACATGCACACACCTACATGTACACACCCACATGTACGCACCCACATGTACACACCTACATGTGCACACCTATATATACACACCCACATGTACACACCTACATATACACATCTACATGTACACACCCACATGTACACACCTACATATACACATCTACATGTACACACCCACGTCTACACACCCACATGTACACACACCCACATGCACACACCCACATGTACACACCCACATGCACACACCTACATGTATACACCTACATGCACACACCCACATGTACACACTCATATGTACACACCCACATGCACACACCTACATGTATACACCTACATGCACACACCCACATGCACACACCTACATGTACACACCTACATGCACACACCCACATGTACACACTCACATGTACACACCCACATGTATACACCTACATGCACACACCCACATGCACACACCTACATGCACACACCCACATGTACACACCCACATGTACACATCCACATGCACACACCTACATGCACACACCCACATGTACACACCCACATGTACACACCTACATGTACACACCCACATGCACACACCCACATGTACACACACCCACATGCACACACCCACATGTACACACCCACATGCACACACCCACATGTACACACCCACATGCACACACCTACATGTATACACCCACATGCACACACCCACATGCACACACCCACATGTACACACTCACATGTACACACCCACATGCACACACCCACATGCACACACCCACATGCACACACCCACATGTACACACTCACATGCACACACCCACATGCACACACCCACATGTACACACTCACATGTACACACCCACATGCACACACCCACATGCACACACCCACATGCACACACCCACATGTACACACTCACATGTACACACCCACATGCACACACCCACATGCACACACAGTGGATCTCCACTCATGTTCATGTGCAGTAAACATTCTCCTCATGTTCTAAAGCAGGTGGTTCCAGAAATACTTGCGTGTGCGTTCCCCTCATGACGTGTCGGTGTGTATTTTAGTATTTGTGAGGAGTGGAGTACGTCAGGACATATCTGTGACCAGGTGGGCTCAGAAAATCTATATTTTGTGAATTAGTGGGCAGGCGTCTTCCAGACACTGGTGTACGTCAGCAGAGTGTGGAGCACAGAGGGTTAAGGCAGACACCCATATGCACCGCACACACTCAACAGATGGACACGTTCCCATGACGATGGAAGAGATTTAAAATGATCTGTTTATAGAAATACTATACAATATTCAGAATGAGCTTCATGAATACACAGCCGCATCATGTGGAGGCTCAGGGTTCGAGGACGGTGATGGGTAACGCTGCTGGAACAACAACACTGTTCCAAATGTGACCCTGGTGGTGGTTCCACCTGCACGGTTCACATCTGTGTCAGTTTGATGGTCCACGTGTAGACACTGGTTAAACATGTCCAGAAAAAGAACCACTTTTACCAGACACATGTGGAGATGAAGTGATTAAAATGGCAAAACTGTGGTGGCCCAGGGGTGCAACAGCCCAAAAAATTATCCACTATAAGAAAAAAAAAAGGATAACCCAAAAAATTATCCACTATAAGAAAAAAAAGAACAACCCAAAAAATTATCCACTATAAGAAAAAAAGAGAACAGCCCAAAAAAATTATCCACCATAAGAAAAAAAAGAACAGCCCAAAAAATTATCCACTATAAGAAAAAAAAGAACAACCCAAAAAATTATCCACTATAAGAAAAAAAAAAGGATAACCCAAAAAATTATCCACTATAAGAAAAAATTAAATTTTTTGGGCTGTTGTCTTTTTTCTTATAGTGGATCATTTTTTGGGCTAGTGGATCATTTTGGGGGCTTTTGCACTTCTGGGCCACCGTACAAAACCACTGCTTTGAGATGGTTCACATTTGAAACCAGTAGATCAGTCATCTCTAACTGGAATGTGTTGTATTTCAAAAGTATTTGTGCCAACGCTGCAGTTACCTGAATATACACACACAGCTGGACTTGTCATGATAGAACCAGGGTCTCAGTTTCCAACCACACCACTAGATGGCACTAAACCTCCTCCACTGTTAAGAGGAGACACTGGAGCAGAAGGAAGGGCAACGACTAGAAATAGAAAAGAGACAAACTCAAGTTGTCAAGTTTTCAACTGGAGAAACGTAGAGGCGTCTATCAGTGAAGCAGAGGAGTTCTGCAGGGTGTGGATGGATCAGGATTCAAGGAGGGCTTATCATCTGAGACTGTTCCATCACTGATTCACTTTCACATTTTCACTGCTCAGCTCTGTTCACACTCACATCCTTCCTGTTCCTGTTTCATTTTCTGCTGCTGGCAGTTCCAAGTCATGTGTCAGCGTTGGCAAAAGGCACGTTTGTGACCGTTTCCTCCCAGGATCCGTCAGACATACACGTCCAGGTCAGGTGTTTCAGGGAACGTTCCAGCAGAATCCCAGATCCTCGTAAATAAAACACAGTTAGAGCGTTTATGGGAGTGTTTAACACACGGGAAGAAAAGAAACACAAACAGCAGCAACTGAAGAAAGGATGTGCAACAATAAGAGGATTAAAGAATGGAACAGGATTTAATATGGAAGAAGGAGAGGGTCAGGGTTTGGGTCAGGGTTAAGGGTCAGAGTCAGGGTCAGAGTCAGGGTCAGGGTTAAGGGTCAGGGTCAGAGTCAGGGTCTACTGTAGCCTCTACACCTCAGTGCTTAGAACAGGGTCCAGGTGGTTGTTCCCACATCTGCTTGTACTGTACATATCCACTGGAACCGAACGATCTGAGATCTAATGATTCCCTTGTATGTGTTCATATATATATACACACACACACACATATATATATATATATATATATATATATATATATACACGAGGGCTGTTCAATAAGTTCATGGCCTCACCCAGAACAGAACAACACAGACTGATAATTTATATTTTATTTTTCAACATGATCTCCATTTACAGCAATGCACTTGGTCCATTGATGTTCAAGCATCACTATCCCATCACGAAAGAATGTAACATCCTGTATTATAACAACCAGTATTTCTGGGTGAGGCCATGAACTTATTGAACAGCCCTCATATATATATATATATATACACACACACACACACACATATATATATATATATATATATATATATATATATATATATATATATATAAATGGTGGGCAGCGATTAAAATTTTTAATCGTGATTAATCGCATGGCTTTCTGCGATTAATCGCGATTAATCGCATAGTTGTTGGGGGGGGGGGGGACGCATCAACAGCATGCATTTCCTTTCAGTGATATTCCAGACTGGAAGTACTCTGGTGATGAAAATAATTCCACATGTCAGTGCTTCCAAACAACTGTGTCCTTCTCACCCCCACCATCTGAAGATATTTCAAATGAAAATGTCCATGTAAAAAACCACTACTTTTACACATGTTTATGTCCCCACCAGTGTATTTACACTTGTGAGTGACAGACAGGAGTCTTAGTCCCACTAATCAGTACTAATACTAATAAGCCCATTAATATGTGATGTTCAGTTGTTCAAAGCAAGCCAAAGGGGCCCTGAAGTGGTCAGAATAAGTGGCACTAACTTATGTTTTGTCCTTTCTGTGTTACCGTAGTTCAGTGGTTCTTAACCTTGTTGGAGGTACTGAACCCCACCAGTTTCATATGCGCATTCACCGAACCCTTCTTTATTAAAAAATATAATATGATTTTTTTCAAATTCAAGACACAGGTATATGTTTTACTGGTGCACAAAATGAACCGTGCATTAACATCACTGTGTTCAAAGAACAAAACCAATACAGTGCATGAACTCACAACAAATTCCATACCTTTTCACAAAGACATGACCTTTTTTAATACAACCACACTGAAATGGTTTTAATTTTTAACCTTATGTATTCCAATAATGAACTTATTGTATTTATGCTATTTATCATTTTTAACATTTTAACACACACCCATCACCTAATTTCCATCAGGCTACATGTATGCATGTATGTAGTGTATCAAAAAAAAAGTTCTCGTTATACTCCTTCAGTATTTTTGTGATTGTTGTTTTATTACGGCACTAGCTCGGCTTTAGCGTAATACGATTTCTCCATCGACGGTGCGTCGGTCGTCACGATTGTAACTGACCAGTGTGGTGACCGAAAAATGTAAACAAACGCTACACATGTCTGCCTCCGTGGTTAACAGGAAGTAGCAAAAGTCATAACAATGTGGAAAATACTCAAATAATCCATCGTCAGACGAGTGGAACAGATTATAAACACTTCCGGATGTGTTGTAGTGCTATAAGCAACAACAGTACACCGCGTATATTGGATGTCAATCAGAGAAAGAGTCTCCGAAGCCGTTTGTTTACATACACGGACCTAGCCCGACACACACACCCGACTAATGAGTCGAGTGTGTGTGTTGACCTCCGCCGAACCCCTGAGACTGACTCACCGAACCCCTAGGGTTCCATCGAACCCAGGTTAAGAACCACTGCCGTAGTCAGTTCGGACATAGAACTAACAGACATGTTTCTTTCACTCTGTTTGTTTGGCCCCAAAAACGTTTGCCTGTGAGTATTTTATGTTTAGTTGTTGTCAGAATGAATAGTATCAAATATCTCTGATGTGAGCCTTTGTTGCTGAATAAAAAGATGTTGTAAATCTTTAATTAACCTGTAAATGCTAATCGTTAGCGTGTCTATGGATTTTCCCATTCAAGTTAGCATCGAGATAAACTGACTGCTAATACAACATTCACATCGTAAATGAGTAAAGGTTAGTTCAAAGGCTGACATATTAGACCTAAACACAACCAATGAATTTATATAAACTTAGCATGAGCCTGCAGAAAGAATTAGCAACCCATCTGCGACTGCTTGCATAAACAAATTAGCTTCAACATCAGCATTACTTGTAAAGTTCGCCGGTTTTCTCCTCTCAGCTGCACATACACACAGCACCGGTGTGTGGACCGGCAAAATAAAAGCATGAGTTTCAAAATAAGAGTCCGTCTGTATAAATCAACTAAGACTTGCTTGAAAGGCAGAACAATAATAAAACGGCGTTAACGTGAGATTAAAAAAATTGTCGGCGTTATTTAATGAATGCGTTAACGCGGTAATAACGCGTTAACTTGCCCACCCCTAAAAAAAAATAAATAAAATAAAAAAAAAAAAAAAAAAAAAAAAATATATATATATATATATATATATATATATATATATATATATATATATATATATATATATATATATGTTTGGATGTCCTTAAGTCCAGTCACCATGTGTTTGGTCTTGGATGTGTCCAGGTTATTGGAGCTCACCACCTCTGCAGATGCTGGACCTCCTCCTCTCTATAGTCTAACTATTATTATTCGTTATCAGTCCTGTGACGCTGGAGTCGTCTGTAAACTTGAAGCTGGTGTTGGTGTGGACGGGGGAACAGTCATGGGTAAACAGGGAGAACAGGAGGGGGCTGAAAATGTAATAATCCTGTAGAGTTTAGTTCAGGTCAGTGGGTGTATGAAAATAAATGAAATAAATATAAATATTTGTGTTCAGGATCAGGATCAGGATATTACATTTTGACAATACACTGAAATTCAGATTTGGTTGCATTTGAAGGGAATTTCTAGGAGACTGTGGAATAACATCAGTTTGGAAAAAGACGTGGGGAATAAAGGAAGTTGGAGAATGCCAAGTAAATGGAAAAGACCCCAAAGGCAATGACCAGCTGAATATAAACTTGAACTTCCTGTTGTGAATATGACACACAGAAAACTTCCCCTCTGAAACTGAAATGTTCCAATAATGTTCCGTTTTCTCCTTAAGTGACTCGGCTGCTTTTTGCTTCTTTTTTTTTTTGAAAGCAGTGGTTTGTCCCACAGTCAGTTCCTTTGGCTCGTGTTAAAAACTGCCAGAGGCAAAAAGCTCTGAAAAACATATTTGAGGAAAGCATGGGGGTGGGCATGTCTGATCGTCCTATCTCCTATAATCACAATACAGCACCAATCCATCAGTCCTCCTACCCACCCCTCCCACTCCTCTGTGGCCTATTTTCCCTCCGCTGGCTTCCTGATACAAACTGTCACAGAAACACTCCCTGACCTGCTTCCAGCTGCAGCCCCTCTGCACATCACTGCCCCCTGTTTGCTTCTGTCTTCTAATCCAGCTTTTCTAAACTCTCCACCTGCTGGTTCATCACACCATGAAACAACTACTTTGTGTTCATCCCAACATCTTCCCACCACTTTGTTCCTCTCATCCTGTGCTGCCTCCTCTGTTCTTCTCCTCTTATTCATCTCTCATCTTTTGGGTACGTTGTGTCTTGTCTGATGACTGCTGCTGTCTCGGAGGTGTCGTACACTCATCTTTCTGTTCCTGTTCTTACTCTGTTGTGTCATATCGTCTCCTTACATCTCCACTCTGAATGAACACGACCTTTTTGAACGAAGCAGCAGCTGGAGAACACAAGGACTTTTCTGATGCTTGTCACATATATAGGGATGTAACGACATGTACATTTCATATCACGGTTACTGTGACCAAAATTATCATTATTATCGTGATATTGTTGAAATTGTGCTCAAAATGTTCAAAAAGTACTAATACACATACTGAAAGAATTTAACCAAGTTGTATTTAAAAAAAATAATAATAAATTTAAAAATAAATAAATAAAATAAAATAATAGGTACAATGTCCCTTCTGTGTCAGAAACATTCCAATATTAACCCTTAGTGGTCTGAGTCTATTTTGTCCGTTTTTCAGTCCTTTCGTTTTTGCCTTTATATACTATAGAAACAAATGTTTACTATACCCATGTTTGGGATCTGTTTTTTCAGCACAACTTCATCTATATCATCTGTCTATTATTTTTTCACTTTAACCTACTATAAAAACACAAAAGGACAGTAAACACAAAAAATATATAGAATCCAATTTGAAAAATGTATATAATTTATTACATAAATAACACAGATGCGTAACAAACCTTTTCAAAGACTTTAAAAGTGAATATTGGTTCCAAATATTAGGTATAGAAAACTAAAATTGTAATAAATTAAAACTATACTCAAATATTTGACAGAAAAACATATCTTTACATCAGTGTTTTCTCCAGAAAAGTGTGGTAATCAAACACGGTTATCATGAGAATTAGAATTTAAACAGTAATACTAACCGTCTGCGATTTTACAGCGGTTTATCGTTCTACTGGTAATCGTTCCATCCCTACACATATATAGAGGCAGTTGATATGACATCAGCACATGTATTGAGGACTGTCACCTGTCGTCACTGGTCATGTGATTGTTGTTTCCACCTCCATATTGGCAGGCTGGATCTGGATCCAGAAAGTCCCAACTGTTGCTTTATCTGGTGTTTTTCTTTGGACTGGTGTTTGTGTGTTTGTTATTTGTGGCTGTCCCATAGTTAAAGCAGACCGGCACAGACGGGGGGGCAGTATTGTCTCCAGCTCCAGCTGAACTCAGCGGTGTCACCCGCCATAGCTCCGCCCATTTCCATCTACCTCACCCAGCTGAGGAAACTCAAAGGGAGCAGGTAGGTCCACAACCATTCTGTTTATATCACAGATGTCAAACATGCGGCCCAGGGGCCAAATCTGGCCCACCAAACGATCAAATCTAGCCCACGGGATGAAAGTGGAAAAATGAACCTGAACAGTCCAGGTTGTCCAAATCCTTTTGGTTCAGGTTCCACATACAGACCAATGACATCTACAGTCAAAAGAACAACACAATAACCCATAAATAATGACAATGACAGATTTTCTTTGCGAAAAATTATGTGGAAAAAATTTTACTGAAAAAAATAACATTACACTGTGAAAATATTAACATTTACAAAACTATTCTTTCACAATAAAATGCAAATAAATACATAAATAAAAACAAAGATGAACAACCTGAAATGTGCAATTTTAACAATATTCTGCCTGTTCCTAAATGTTTATGGAACGCTGTGTGTAAATGTACATGTGTAAATAATAAGTTGAGGCAGAATATTGTTAAAATTGCACTAAATTTTCAAATGAAATTTCAGTTTTTTCAGGTTAATCACATCTTTTTTGTAAAATGTAAATATTTTTATAATTTAATTGGGTTTTTTTTGTACTAAAACAAAAAGAAAAGGTAGGTTATTAAGTCATTATTTTACTGGTCTGGCCTGCTGCAGATCATTCATTCATTCATTCATTCATTTTCTGAACCCACTTTATCCTCACTAGGGTCATGGGGGTCTCTTGGAGCCTATCCCAGCTACTTACAGGCGAAGGCGGGGTTCACTCTGGACATTTCACCAGTTCATCACAGACTGAACATATAGACAAACAATCACTCTCACATCCACACCTATGGGGGATTTAGATGAACCAGTTAACCTATCAGAGCATGTGTTTTGATTGTGGGAGGAGCCAGAGTACCAGAGAGAACCCACGCAGACACGGGGAGAACATACAAACTCCACACACAAAGGTCCCACCCCCCGTCAACTGGTGTTGGAATCGAACCCAGGACCTTCTTGCTGTGCTAACCACTGCACCACCGTGTCGTTTGAGGTCAAATTGGGCTAAATATGGAACTGAACCAAAATGAGTTTGACAGCCCTGCTCTATAGGTGACAGTCCAGGGGAAGTCCTCCTGTAGGTTTACAGGGCTCTGCAGCACCGGACCACATGATGACAATTCTTTTTTTCCACGCCGCTAAGCGCAACAGGCACCCAGGCGAACTACACTGAGAAGCTAGGCTAACTGTGGCTATAACTCTAAACAGCGGTGGGCAGAACAGAACCAGCGCTGCCACCAGTGGAACCCAGCGGTCTGTATGCAGAACTGATACTGGTGAACGAGAAGGAATCAACGGCACACAGGAGTTTAGCAGGTCCATCCTTTAACACGTTGCACCATCCAAGGTGGCATCGTGAACAGAAAACCACGGGATCATGTGACGTATGTGCAAAACCTGAACAGACATGATGACACCAGCCGGATCCATGACAAAATAGGCAACAAGACGTGCGAGGGGCGGGGTTTGTTGTGCCTGGAACCACTTGTTATTGTTTACAGGGACTTTTTAAGGGTTTTCTTCCCTGAAACTGTTCAGTTTAGTTTTCATTTGTTTTACTGTGTACAGTTTGTGTAAGGTTTTGTCTTACTGTTGCCAAACAAATAATGAGTAACACACCAAGTACTTCATACAGCAAAGATTCAGCATAAATGTCAGCTGCTGCTCACTTCCTGATCTGATATGTGTTCAATCTGATTTGCAGTGGTACAGAACACCATTCTACAGCAAGGTTATTATCGTTAACGAAAACTAATGAAATGACGAAAACTAGAATTGAAAAAACATTTTCGTTAACTGAAATAAATAAAAACTATAATTAAAAGAAAAAAACAACTAACTGAAACTGTATTGTGTGTTTACAAAACTAACTAAAACGTATAAAAATTATGGATAAAATTCCCTTCGTTTTCGTCTTTGTCAATGTCAGATTGATACGAAATTGATTTATTTCGCTCTAGCAGTTTTCTGTGCTGTCTCCATACGACACTTTTTGCTCCGTCACTTGTGTTCACTTGTGGTTTCCAGTCGTCTTCTGGTCCCCACTCTACCTGGAAACATGCAGACTAAAGCAGCAGAGTCCTGTCTGGGATTTCTTTGAATACGACGACAGAGAAGAAGGGAAAATATATTTTAAAAAAAAACAAAATTAAAACTAAGCATTTAGAAAATAAAAAAACTAATAAAAACTAGCAAACCTGCTCTAAAAATGAATTAAAACTAACTGAATTAGAGAGAAAAAAAAAAAAAGTCAAAACTAAATAAAACTAAATTAGAATGAACAATCCAAAACTATCAGAACCTTGTTCTACAGTTCAAAAGCATGTTTAGGTCATCACAAAACTCCAGTATTTTATAAGATTTAATCTTTTATCTAGGTCTCCTTATCATTGGTGTCAGTATCATCATCTACAACAGTTTTTATAACCCCTTTTTAAAAAGAAACTAGTGCTGTCAAACCATAATTTTAAAATTCAGATTAATCTCAGGGTTGCTGTTAATAAATTTCAATTAATCACAACTAAATATTGTTCAATTTTTTATTCTATATTAATCACATTTCATTTTGCATGAGCTAACAGACGCTAACTCTACTGGACAAACTGACCTCCATAAGACGTTTACAGTCATTCTGCAGAACACAGACATGTCATCATGTCTATACATGTGCTGATGTCAGTATATCAACTACCTCTGTATATGAGCCAAGTCTGAAGGAAACCAAAACAAAATTGATGTTTTTATAGACATGTGAGATTTCGCCCATTATAAGTAAATGAGAAAAAAAAATCTGTGTAACCACATCTATTCTGGGTCACTGGTAATCTATAAACCCAGTTAGGTCTGAACTCAACCAATAGTTTGCTGCTAAAGTGTAAACAAACAAACAAACAAACAAACCAAACCAAAAACACTACCCCTTGCCTCCCCTTCAGGGTTAGGGATATAATATGAACAAAAATCAGTCAATGAAATCTCCTTAAAAAGACTGAAATGTTTTGGAGGTTTTCATTTGACCAAAGTCCCAGTGAATAAGAAGGAGTGGGATTCCTGAGCTGAGCTGCACATGCTCAGACTGTCTGCATACACACTCTGACTTTGAATACAGATACATTTGACAGGTTTGCCTTTATAGGAACTGCATGTCATATTGAGTGACAATTAGGGATGGGAATCCAGAACCGGTTCCTTTTGAGAACCGGATCTCAGTAGTTCAATTCCTTGGAATCATTTGCCTGCTTAACGATTCTGCTTATCGATGCGCGATGACATCACACATATGCTGCATTGTTTTGGTCAGAATGTAGACAACATGGTGTTGAGGCAGAAGCGGTCCAAACAGACCACACCAGGTCCAAACAGACCACACCAGGTCCAAACAGACCACACCAGGTCTAAACAGACCACACCAGGTCCAAACAGACCACACCAGGTCCAGTTGAACTCTGTCAAAGCTTCCATTTCTTCTAAAGGTGGAATCCCTCTAATCTGCTCAAACATTTGTCCACATGTGATTCATTTACAGGAATGTCACATATTTGATATGATACTTAGCGACACTTGTGAATGTAGCGGCAGAGTGAATGCTGGGCCCAGTTCTGGTTCCGGTGCTGGCAACAAACATCGTACCCCCTCAAATACAAGTTTCTGAAGGTAGAGGAAAGGAAATGAGGTGCACAACAATGAGAGCCGAGCCGAGCCGCCGCCCCCCCACCCCCCCGAACCAGGCCAGGCATCATCTGTTCTTATTATTTGTTCATATATGTTCTATTTTCTGCGCAAATGGAAATATAAAAGACGGTTAATGCAAACACACCTGTTTGTACTCTTTTATTCCCTCACCCAATGAGAATCGATAAGGAATCGGACTAATAA
This sequence comes from Sphaeramia orbicularis, assembly GCF_902148855.1. Taxonomy (NCBI): domain Eukaryota; kingdom Metazoa; phylum Chordata; class Actinopteri; order Kurtiformes; family Apogonidae; genus Sphaeramia; species Sphaeramia orbicularis. The sequence goes on along the minus strand of NC_043957.1, from coordinate 58,924,275 downwards.
GGAAAATCGATAATGGAATCGGAATCATTAAATTCTTATCGATTCCCATCCCTAGTGAAAATAGTGGCAAAGTGACATCACAGATTATTCCTGTCCTTATCAGGAGGCAGAAGAAACAGAAACAACTAAACCTGAGTCAGAGCACAGGACAGATGTGGACAGATAAGGACAGATGGAGGACAGATGAGGACAGATGAGAACAGATGTGGACAGATGAGGACAGATGGAGGACAGATGAGGACAGATGTGGACAGATAAGGACAGATAAAGACAGATGGAGGACAGATGAGGACAGATGTGGACAGATGAGGACAGATGGAGGACAGATGTGGACAGATGAGGACAGATGGAGGACAGATGTGGACAGATGAGGACAGATGTGGACAGATAAGGACAGATGGAGGACAGATGAGGACAGATGAGGACAGATAAGGACAGATGGAGGACAGATGTGGACAGATAAGGACAGATGTGGACAGATGAGGACAGATGGAGGACAGATGTGGACAGATAAGGACAGATGGAGGACAGATGAGGACAGATAAGGACAGATGGAGGACAGATGTGGACAGATAAGGACAGATGTGGACAGATGAGGACAGATGAGGACAGATGAGGACAGATGGAGGACAGATGGAGGACAGATAAGGACAGATGAGGACAGATGAGGACAGATAAGGACAGATGGAGGACAGATGAGGACAGATGAGGACAGATGTGGACAGATAAGGACAGATGAGGACAGATGTGGACAGATAAGGACAGATGGAGGACAGATGTGGACAGATGTGGACAGATAAGGACAGATGGAGGACAGATGAGGACAGATGTGGACAGATAAGGACAGATGAGGACAGATGTGGACAGATGTGGACAGATAAGGACAGATGAGGACAGATGTGGACAGAGGCGTCCATGTTGGCACCCATTCAGGACAAACTGAACAGCCACGGCCTCAGCAGAACTGGACTCTTGTGCATCAGTGACTCCAGATTTTTTCAGATTGACTTATTTGTCAATAAAGTTGAAGTCGAGTCGACTTGTTGTACGATGTTGTCATCACACTGCCAGCGGAGGAACAGCACACACACACAGAAGTTCAACAATGAGCAACTTGTACAAATGTTCATTGGAACATTGGAACAGGTACAACGGAGGACCCAAGTGCAGTTTCAGGTGCTCAGTGAGCACAGTCTTTATTATGAGGCAGACAAGTAACCAACAAGGGACAGACAACAGGTGAACCAGAGACAGGCGGTGGGTCAGGAACCAGGAGATCCAAACGAGACCAGAGGGGATCAGGCGGAGAGACGTGGTCCGACAGGGGCTGGTCGGTTACCGGGGGTTCAGACAGGTAGATGTGGTCAAACAGGCAGGCAGGTGAATCTCCAGGCAGGGCAGGAACAAACAGGGTCAGGATCAGAAGAGCAGACAGGAGAAAACACTGGACAGTAACACACAGGGGAAACTGAACAGAGAGCAGAGGGGTGAATATATAGGCCCAGCCTGATGGGCTTCAGCTGAGCAGAACAGGAGAACAGAGTTAACTGATGAGGAGGTGTGGCTGAGAGGGAGAGAGAGAGAAAGAGAGAGAGAGAGAGAGAGAGAGAGAGAGAGAGAGAGCAGAGTAGACAAGGATGTGACAAACATGAACAATGTACAGTAAAGAGCAGAATAAAACACTAAGACACAAACATCAACAGTCCTTCTCAGACATTTAACCAAAACTAAAACATCTGGAATTTTCTGTTAAATTTAAGTGAACAACATAAAGTGGGAAAAGGTTCAGACAGCGGCAGAAAAGACTCACAGCATGTTTGAGAAAAGAGTGCATTGTTATGGAAGCAAATCTGTGTCATCAGAGATTGAAAGGTTGTATTTTGCAATAATTTAGGTTGAAAGGCTGTATTTTGCAATGTTTTTTTTTTTTTTGAATGGTCTTATCCAGCTCTCTTTATATTTTTTTTGAACAGCGGCTTTGTGCAGATGCTCCCTCCAACTGGTCTTGGACAAAGCCCACAGTGTCAGAAAACACTGGGTCTGCTCCTCCTCCACTGCTGCTTGTTTTTTGCTGTCTATTACTCTTTCTCTAAAAACTAAATTAAACAAACAAACAAAAAAAAACACTGGCTGTAGTTTTTAAAATGGCGGTTCATAGCGGAGAGACAGCGAGTGCATACTGAGGCACCGACACCGCCGGTGGCTCACTTCCAGTACCACGGCACCGGCGCCGCGGCACCGAGCTATGAACCGCCATTCAGTTCGAAAAAAATATAAAGAGAGCTGGATAAGACCGGACCTGGAGCAGCTTCTAAACAAACTAAAGAAGTTAAAGGTGGACTACAGGGACCAGAACAGACGCAGCGGACGGCCGGAAAAAGCCCCATTTGGAGCTGGACTGGACTGGACTGGACTGGACTGGACTGGAGGGGACCAGTGAACCAGACTACAGGTGCACTGAACTGGGACACAGCACACACGGACTGGAGGCTTTCCACTGTGGGCCAGTCTGGAGTTCAGACAGCGGTAGACCATACTGGTAAGTTTAGTTTCTAAAACACATGGTTAATGGCTCACAAAAAGTCGACTTTACAGATGAAAGTCAAGTACAAACGTTACGGATGTTAAAGCGCTAGCTACTGCTATGCTAACAACAAGCTAATAGTAACATTTCCGTGTTGTGTCCAACGCTGTTTGTCGGTGGTTTGATAAAAGTCAGAACTGAACCCAGTAGTTAAGTGAACCCAGTTCCAGTAGACAGGGTTAGTGTCCACACTGGGGAGAACAGGTCCCATTAAACCATGGTTTCTTGTTGTGTTCTTCACAGTTGTTGTCCATGGACGAAGAGGCAGATTCACAGCAACAGCACCTGGATTTTTCTGCCCTTTTGTAAAGTTTAAAAGCATTTTGTATTTGAGCCTAGTTCTTTTTGACTTCAGTGTGAATAAACCCATTTGAAATGCATAAAGTTCATTTTGTCTGTTTTCTTCTGCCTCACATAAACTTGAATAACAGTCCCGCTCTGCTGACCTCACTAATTCTCTGTTCACAGACTATTCTTCCATTGTGTTTCTACGTATGTCCAATACAAACCCACATATGTATGTTTAGGACACATGCCACACAGTGAATATTTGTGTCTTTCGCCTGTGGATTGCCAGGTAGGACTGTAAACACAAGAGCAGCAGTTGCTTCTGGGAGAGCGTCTCCAGTACCAGACCCCGTCTTGCTGTTCCCCATCATGAAGAAGCAGCGCAACCGGGAGTAGGTCCAAGAATGTGCACGGCGGCGAAACAACAGCATGGTTTTTCACAGGAGTCCCGTCCTGTGCTGCTAAGTGAGCATCACGTGATCTTCAGCGCGACGTATGATTGGGTGAAAGTTAGATCGAGTGGCTCCGTACTCCATTGGTTTTGCCTGGTCAAGATGTTATATCGAATTTTTTAAGGTTGAATTTTTTTAGATTGAATTTGAAACACATTGTAATTAAGAATATTGAATTAAAAATTTTTTTTTTAATAATTGAATTCAGAATATGAAACTCTATGTGTAAAAATACAACCATTCAAAAAAAAAAAAAAACATTGCAAAATACAACCTTTCAATCTCTGATGACACAGATTTGCTTCCATACATTGTTTTCATGAACTAAATGAACAGAATAATCCAAACCCACTGTCTGTCCACAGTATTCTTCAGTCTTGGTGGTGCTTCCATGGTTCAGAACATGACTGAGATCAGTCTAAATAGACCACAGTCAGTTTAGTTCCTACTGAGTCGTCTTCTTCCTTCAGTCTCGGTCTTGTGCTGGTGATGCACCCAGGTGTTTTGTTTTGGGGTTTTTTTACCCGCTTTGTGGAATTTTTTTGACCCGGCCCACAAATAAAGTGACCTTTTTTGGACCTGCACCAACCCGACCCAGGTCCGCTGACCCGCGCATCACTACCGCTCACTGCGCTCCATGTTTTCATGTAGAAAGATGAGAGCATGGACATGTGCTGAATGAAGGCTCACGTACTGTTTGGTGATGGAAGGAAGAGAGAAAATAACACACGACTAGTCGACTCCAATAAAGTAACATTGACGTGTCGACAAACTGACTTTTCAGTTAATGTCCTACTGGACTCAGAGCAGCAGAACTGACAGTATAAATGCGAAGCGCAGACACCGCTGACTCCTTTGGCTTCAGTCCAGTTCTCTCTTCTCCTTTCACTTCAGAGTAAAGACATTAACACGAACCACAGAGAATCTGGAGTTCACAGCTGTGTGAAGAGCCTGTGGGCGGATATTTCCTTTTTTTTTAACATATGTCTTTCTAGTTTGATCAGAATGAAATGAACGACTGCTGACTTCCTTCAGTTGAACTGGAGGTTTGCACGGTCCTCATCTTCCCAGCCGTTGGGGGGGGGTTCCTATGAACGTTACAAAATACTGTTGTTTTTTTTCCCCATGAGTCATTCATTCTCATCAGTTTTCTTCAGAACCTCTAATACCTGGTGATCTAGTCTATCTACAGAATTGTCCTCACTTATTACAGTGTCAGGGTCCTACAGCAGACAGATAACAGTGTGCTCTACTCTGGTGAATGACCTCACTCATGCCATCTCCACAGCAGATTCCTCTGGAATGTCTGTGCTCTAATCAATAAAGTGGATGAAGGGAAAGGATTGAAGCACAAAGATCTCTAAGGGACTGTTGGGCTCTGATTTTTACAGAACCCTTTTTTTTAGTTTGTTAGTTTAGTTTTATTTCGAGCACATAAAATCATCAGATGGTCAAACAAAATTTTTGGCTGTTGAAAAGGAGTGGGAAGAAGTATCACTTATAGACTCCACCCCCTTTTTACAAAGTAATGATTAAATTAATTCCACTTTCTTTGCAGACATACGTGTGTGTGTGTGTGTGTGTGTGTGTGTAATGGTGGTCCTTTCTGTGCGGAACCTTCATGAACCCAAACCCTCCTGGATACTCCAGCCTCCTCACACCATTCCAAAACATGAACCTTAATAAGTCAGTTGTTCTAGATTGTGTGACTAAAGATGTGAATATGACAGTGGGAGTGGCCATGGCTCAGGAGATAGAGCGGGTCATCCAATAACTGAAGGGTTGGCGGTTCGAATCCCGCTCTGTCCTAGTCATGTGCTGTTGTGTCCTTGGGCAAAGCACTTCACCCTCCTTGCCTCCAGTGTCACTCACGCTGGTGTATGAATGCGTGCCCCAGGACAGCTGTGGATGCAGATGTAGTTTACCACCACCAGAGGGAGAATGTGAGAGCGAATGAAGAATGGGTCAGTAAAGTAAAGCAGGTGCCTTGAAAAGTGCTATAGAAATCTAATCCATTATTATTGTAATGGTTGTTTGTCTGATGAACTGCTGACACATAATGGGTGTAATCCACCTTCACCCAATGGTAGCCAGGATAGGGTACCACTGGGTGAACCACCAGTCAGGAAAACAAACAAACAAAGGAGCGTACGAACGAGTTCCTGCTAAATGACAACCTTGACAGACTATGGAGGCTGTAACTGTGAACAACATGGAGCCAGTAGTGAGTCACCTGTGGGGCAGCTGCTACCACTGGGCAGGAATGGAGTGGTTTGTCCACGGGTTACTGCACAGGGTTAGGGTTAGGGTTAGGGTTAGCCCTGTGAAGGTCATTTGAAGGTAAGGGTTAGGGTTAGGCTTGTAGTTGCTGTTTCTTCTCTGTAGGTGACTCCAGGTCAGCTGTGGTGTCAGGTACATTCCCTCCATTGGTTCCTTTCTCTCATCACTCTCCTGCTTTTTAATCCACACACATCAAAAGAGCCTGAAATGACAGCATAGTGTTCATATCTTGTTTACGCAACCTACACTTGTAGAAGCCATTAGTCAGACTTCCAAATGGAGGTGTATTTGTACCCTCGGTGGAAGGTTAATGGGATAAGAGTTTACACGGCTTAAAGAAAATCCCTCTTTAGAATGCCTCGAACTGTGGGCGCCTGTTGACGAACTGAGTCACAAGCTAAATTAGGCCGAATACCAGCTATCACTTACCCCAGTGCAACACGCCAAGTAGAAAAGAAACCTGTTCTAAATCAGTAGAAACATCATCAGCAGTGACTAAGAGGAAACCCTCCCATTAGTGTGAGCCAAGCATCAGTCAGTCCAACCCTGGAATCAAAAGAAACATCGGATCCATTCGGGATCCAAACATGATGCAACAGCTAAACTGTGCGCAGAATGTCTGTAAACTGCAGCTGCGTCATGTCCTTTTATGCTCAATTTATGCTCAATATCCACTATATGCACAGGTTTTCCCTGGATCATCTCTGAACCTGCTGCTGTGCTCCTTCTTCTCTCCTCCTTCATCGTCATCACTCACTTATCCATATATGCCGTGTTTCCACTACGTGGATCCGGCTTGACTCCACTCTGGTACCAGGTCCTATTCCAGACCGTTTCCATTACAAGATACTACTGACTTTACAGTACCTGGTTGTCATAGCAATGTGGCGCGTTACTTCCGTGTCGTCTCCTCAGAGTCGCTGATAAACTCGCTCGTTGCGTGTTGTCTCGTCAAAATCAAGCTGAATTATTACATCGTCCACCAAAGACTGAATCTCCTGACTGGATGGTGTAGTTTTACAGACTGTCATCATGTGGATTCACCTACCGACAGATTTACTGGAAACTTCTGCATCTGTTTTTTGTAGAAGGGCGGGTCACAGAGACGACTCTGACCAATCAGTGGTCTGTAGTGTTTACAAATCACCTTTTTTTTTTTTTTTACACATCACCTTTTAGTATCTGGTACCCAGTCCTAGAACCTCAGCGGAGGTGATACCAAAAAACTAGTACCAGGTACCAGATTCCAGGTCCTTTTTTATGATGGAAACGCAAAAAGGACGAGTTGAGTCGAGTCGAGTCGGTACCATGTAGTGATAACGCAGCAATAGTTGTGATAGTGTAGAGTCTATAGTTCCATAGGTGTTCTATTTCAGTTATCTGTGCATCAGCTCCATCCATCTGCCCCCCGACTCCCCCAGTCTCTCTCTCTCTCTCTCTCTCTCGCCTCCTTTACTCCCTCTCTTTAAGCATTTCTCTCCTCCTGTCACTCGTCCATCCTCCACAGTCTGCTTCTGCTCCAGGTTTAAACCTGTTAAAGGGACTTTTTCCTCCCTGTGTTTCCACTCACTAGTGTTTACTCCTGGAGGATTCTGTTGGCAAGGTTAGAATAGTTTTGGGTTTTTCATTCTAGTTTAGTTTTATTTAGTTTTAACTTTTTTTCTCTAATTCAGTTAGTTTTAATTTGTTTTTAGAGCAGGTTTGCTAGTTTTTATTAGTTTTCGTTATTTTCTAAATGCTTAGTTGTAGTTCAGTTGTAGTTCAGTGGTCTCTTTTCTCTTCTTCTCTGTGCTCCTATTCAAATCAATCCCAGACAGGACTCTGCTGCTTTAGTCTCCATGTTTCCAGGTAGAGTGGAGACCAGAAGACGACTGGAAACCACAAGTGAACACAAGTGACGGACCCTTAAATATCATATGGTGCCACTAGCTAAAATTGCTTGAGCGAAATAAATCGCTTTCGTATCAATCCAACTCAATCAGACGAAAACAACAGGAATTTTACCCATAATTTCTTATAGATTTTAGTTAGTTTTGTAAACACACAATACAGTTTCAGTTAGTTATTGTTTTTTTCTTTTAAGTGTAGTTTTTATTTATTTCAGTTAATGAAAATGTTTTTTCAATTCTACTTTTCGTCATTTTGTTAGTTTTCGTTAACGATAATAACCTTGTCTGTTGGTTTCTGTAAATTGCCTTCAGAGTCTGGTTTGGACTGAATGATATGTAAAGTGTCATGAGATAATTTTTGTTGTGATTTGTCACTATATAAATGAAATTTGATTGACTGATTGATTGATTGAAGTATGTGGACATGTTTGTGTTTCTTTTCTAACAGGGGTCTGGGATACAAAACAATAATGACTAATGTCAGAATGTAGTTTTATATTATGGGATAGATATCATTGCATTGTAAGTAAGTAAAGTTTATTTATAAAGCACTATTCGCAGATAAAAATCACAAAGTGCCATACATAAAATGGGTGCAATAAAACAACATAAGAATAATTTCTGTCTGGGGGGACAGGGGCAGGTCAGTCCACAGTCTAGGGGGACAGGGGCAGGTCAGGGGCAGGTCAGTCCACAGTCTGGGGGGACAGGGACAGGTCAGTCCACAGTCTAGGGGGACAGGGGCAGGTCAGTCCACAGTCTGGGGGGACAGGGGCAGGTCAGTCCACAGCCTAGGGGGACAGGGGCAGGTCAGGGGCAGGTCAGTCCACAGTCTGGGGGGACAGGGGCAGGTCAGTCCACAGTCTGGGGGGACAGGGACAGGTCAGTCCACAGTCTAGGGGGACAGGGGCAGGTCAGTCCACAGTCTGGGGGGACAGGGGCAGGTCAGTCCACAGTCTGGGGGGACAGGGACAGGTCAGTCCACAGTCTAGGGGGACAGGGGCAGGTCAGTCCACAGTCTGGGGGGACAGGGGCAGGTCAGTCCACAGTCTAGGGGGACAGGGGCAGGTCAGGGGCAGGTCAGTCCACAGTCTGGGGGGACAGGGGCAGGTCAGTCCACAGTCTAGGGGGACAGGGGCAGGTCAGTCCACAGTCTGGGGGGACAGTGGCAGGTCAGTCCACAGTCTGGGGGGACAGGGACAGGTCAGTCCACAGTCTAGGGGGACAGGGGCAGGTCAGTCCACAGTTTAGGGGGACAGGGACAGGTCAGTCCACAGTCTAGGGGGACAGGGGCAGGTCAGTCCACAGTCTGGGGGGACAGGGGCAGGTCAGTCCACAGTCTGGGGGGACAGGGACAGGTCAGTCCACAGTCTGGGGGGACAGGGGCAGGTCAGTCCACAGTCTGGGGGGACAGGGGCAGGTCAGTCCACAGTCTAGGGGGACAGGGGCAGGTCAGTCCACAGTCTGGGGGGACAGGGGCAGGTCAGTCCACAGTCTAGGGGGACAGGGGCAGGTCAGGGGCAGGTCAGTCCACAGTCTGGGGGGACAGGGGCAGGTCAGTCCACAGTCTAGGGGGACAGGGGCAGGTCAGTCCACAGTCTAGGGGGACAGGGGCAGGTCAGTCCACAGTCTAGGGCAGTGGTTCTTAACCTGGGTTCGATGGAACCCTAGGGGTTCGGTGAGTCAGTCTCAGGGGTTCGGCGGAGGTCAACACACACACTGGACTCATTAGTCAGGTGTGTGTGTCGGGCTAGGTCTGTGTATGTAAACAAACGGCTTCGGAGACTCTTTCTCTGATTGACATCCAATATACGTGGTGTATTGTTGTTGCTTATAGCACTACAACACATCCAGAAGTGTTTAGAATCTCTTCCACTCGTCTGACGATGGATTATTTGAGTATTTTCCACATTGTTGTTATGACTTTTGCTACTTCCTGTTAACCACGGAGGCAGCCATGTGTAGCGTTTGTTTACATTTTTCGGTCACCACATTGGTCAGTTACAATCATGTGACAACCGACGCACCGTCGCGGATGGAGAAATCGTATTATGCTAAAGCTGAGCTAGTGCCGTAATAAAACAACAATCACAAAAATACTGAAGGAGTATAACGAGAACTTTTTTTTTTATACACTACATGCAATTATCTTTTTTTATGTCAAAATTGCGTGGTTCGGAAGGTTCAGAGCGAGATGAAACGAAAAGCGGGCTGACCTGACAGCCTACACATACATATGCACAACAGCAGAAGTCACACTGATCTGCAGTAAATATTCATTATTATTGTAGCCTGATGGAAATTAGGTGATGGGTGTGTGTTAAAATGTTAAAAATGATAAATAGCATAAATACAATAAGTTCATTATTGGAATACATAAGGTTAAAAATTAAAACCATTTCAGTGTGGTTGTATTAAAAAAGGTCATGTCTTTGTGAAAAGGTATGGAATTTGTTGTGAGTTCATGCACTGTATTGGTTTTGTTCTTTGAACACAGTGATGTTAATGCACGGTTCATTTTGTGCACCAGTAAAACATATACCTGTCTTGAATTTGAAAAAAATCATATTATATTTTTTAATAAAGAAGGGTTCGGTGAATGCACATATGAAACTGGTGGGGTTCAGTACCGCCAACAAGGTTAAAAACCACTGGTCTAGGGGGACAGGGGCAGGTCAGTCCACAGTCTAGGGGGACAGGGGCAGGTCAGTCCACAGTCTAGGGGGACAGGGGCAGGTCAGTCCACAGTCTGGGGGGACAGGGGCAGGTCAGTCCACAGTCTTGGGGGGACAGGGGCAGGTCAGTCCACAGTCTTGGGGGGCTCCAGCCTGAAAGGACAGGTTTTGAAACAAGTCTTTGGGACCTTCAGGAGGCTCTGGCCTGAAGACCTAAGGGTGCACCCTGAGGAGTAGGGGCACAAGTCAGTAATATACTGGGGGGTCTGACCATGCAACGCCCGGAAACTTTTAAAATCAATACGAGATTTGACGCTGATGAAGAGCTGACAGGACAGGGCTGATGGGAGCTGTTCTGGGCGTACCTGTCAGAAGTCTAACAGCAGAATTCTGTACCATCTGAAGTCTGCTGAGTGTCATCTTATGGAAACAAGTGAACACATAGAAGTGGGGATCGATAAGAATTTAACCATTCCGATTCCTTATTGATTCTCTTATCAATTCTCATTGGGTGAGGGAATAAAAGAGTACAAACAGGTGTGTTTGCATTAACTGTCTTATATTTCCATCTGCACAGAAAATAGAACATATACAGTATGAACAAATAATAAGAACAGATGATGCCGGGCCTGGTTTGGGTGGGGGTGGGGGTGGGGGGTGTACAGTGAAAGTGAAACTACAGACTCTTTACTAATTCCTCTATTGCTGCATTTCCACTACGTGGAACCAGTTCGACTTGGCTCGTCTCCTGTTGTTGTGCTCCTCAGTTCCTTTCCTCTTCCTTCAGAAACTTGTATCTGAGGGGGTACGACGTTTGTTGCCTGCACTGGAACCAGAACTGGGCCCAGATGACGGCCTGGTGTTCACTCTGCTGTTAAGATTCATAAGCACCGCTGAATAGAGAATCAAATGAATCACATGTGGACAAATGTTTGAGCAGATTGGAGGGATTCCACCTTTAGAAGAAATGGAAGCTTTGACAGAGTTCAACTGGACCTGGTGTGGTCTGTTTAGACCCGGTGTGGTCTGTTTGGACCCGGTGTGGTCTGTTTAGACCTAGTGTCTGTCTGGACCTGGTGTGGTCTGTTTGGACCTGGTGTCTGTCTGGACCTGGTGTGGTCTGTTTGGACCTGGTGTCGTCTTTTTAGACCGTTTCTACCTCAACGCCATGTTGGCTACGTTCTGACCAAAACAATGCAGCGAAGGCAGAATCGATAAACAGAATCGTTAAGCAGGCAGGCAAACAATTCCAAGGAATCGAGCTACTGGGATCCGGTTCTCTAAAAGAACCGGCTCTCAGTTCCCATCTCTATGAACACAGATCTGTAGTAATCAATACGAGATGAGATGAAGGTGTGAATGATCATTTCCAGATCTGATTTTGACACCATCCTCCTAACTTTACAGATATTTCTCAGGTGATAAAAACAGTTTTCGGTCAGCTGTTGGGAGTGACCCTCCAAAGACGTACCCTGATCAAACACACCCCTAAGGTTTCTGAGCCTGGTTAGTTTGATTTAAATTGTTATCTTTGCTTCTAAAATGCCTCAGAGTTGGTTTGGACTTCATTTCTCTCTCTGTCTTTTTTTTCTTTTTATCCATGACTGCTTTTAAATGCTGCACTTCATTCAGAACTCGGCTGCTAGAGTCCTCACTAAGACCAGAAAAGCGGACCACATCAGTCCAACTCTGAGCTCCTTCCACTGGACCACAGTACAGTTAACGGCAAAAGCAAAACTAACTGTTAATAGTAACAAAAGTGAGCGTTAGGAAGTGGGAGTGAACATATGAAGACGCTGCAAAAGGAGCGAAAGACAAAGAGGAAGAAGGTGTGTGAAGAAAACATGTGAATCTAGGAGGTGATGATGACGAAGTTCAGGTTTGACAACACTGAGAGACAATGCTTCATGCTTTTGCTACTCATTTTTTTTATTTTATATTTTGGAAAATAGTATAAAATGCTGTTTGGACTTCACCTGTGGAGGCGTTTGTGAAGGAGGAGAGTGCAGGAGAAAAGGAAGGAAAGGAGAAAGGAAAAGAAAATCACTTTTTAAAATGAAAACGGTGGAATAAATGTTCCATTATTCAGGTTCGAAATGAACCCGTTCAGACCCAGCGCTACCTTTGTAGCACTTCCCAAATGAAGTTTTCAAACATCTGTTTATAGTGACATCCATGACTGATGATGATATACTGATGATATATTTAATAGTGATGTAGTTCCGGTCTTGAGACCAGTTTTTTGTGGTCTTGGTCTCGTCACAGACTCAACTCATTTGGTCTTGGACAAAGTGGTCTTGATGGGATTTGTACAAAAACCGCGTCATCATTATTTACTCCACACCCTCTTCAAATGTGTTCAGTCAGATACATCTATTTTAAAAACATGCAGCCCTGATGCAGATGTTCATTACACTCAGATTCCAGCTGATGGTTCTTCTGTCATAAACAGACCAAACTGAATAAACAGTGTCTTTTTCAGTCCAATCTGTGATGAACTGAACACAAACCCAGTGTGTCCATCCACTGGCATTGATCCAACTCCACGGGTTTATTCTTTTTTCTTCAATTTTGTTCAGTTTGTGGCTTATTTTGTTCATGTTATTTATTATTTTCTTCATTTATTATTCATTTTTGTTCATTTTGTTGCTTTTTTGTTCTATTTTTACTTAATTTTGGTTAATTAATTGCTTATTTTTTCATGTCATTTAGGATTTTTTAAATATTTTCTTCATTTTTGTTTATATATATATATATATATATATATATATATATATATATATATATATATATATATATATACACACACACACACACAAACCCAGTGAGTCCATCCACTGTCACTGATCCAGCTGCATGGGTTTGACTGGGGAATCAATGTTGGAGAAGATGACGGTGTTTCCACGGTAACTACGGAGTCCCTGAACGTCCAAATGTGGTCATATCTGATGACCATGAAAAGACAAGGAACTGTATTTTACCTGTTTTATTTGAACGTCTTGATAGGTTAAGTGGATCAGAACTTAAACCTGAACTTAAATATTTTAGATCAGTGGATGGTTTTGGTGCACGTGGCTCTTCGGGTCTTTGACGGTTAATTTATGGGTACTTGTGTATCTCCTGTCCTGTTTTAGCCTTTCATTTTTTTCTCATCCACTCCCCTCCAACATCTTTTCTGAATCGTTTCACATAAATCACACCCAAACACGTCATCGCAGTTAAATATAGAATGTGACTGATTCCACCCTCATGTCACATTTGGCGTGTTTGCTCTTGTCTGATTCTCTTGGATCTCAGTAAACCTTATGAGGGTTCTCGAACTACAAGTGAGTCAAACCCCCCCCCCCCCCCCGTGTCCTCCAAACCCCTCTCCTTCTGCCTCTGTGGGAATGAACACAACAGAATGAGGCCTACATGAACTGGCTCCAGTTGTAGTACAGATTATAGACAGATGGAGAAACCATACCCCTCCTGTTCATCATTATTCATTTAGTTGAGATAGTGTTTATTCTGTAGTTCCATAGATGGTACAGGTTCGTAGTATTAGTACTAACAGTTACAGCAGTAGGACATCCACTGGTAGTACTAGTATTTGTAGTACTAGTATATCCACTGTTAATACTCTCCCTCCCTCTGCCCCCCCCCCCTCCCTCCCTCTTGCTGTCTCCCTCTTTCTATCTCTCTCTCCCTCTCCCCCCCTTACTCTCTCTCTCCCTCTATTACTCTCTCTCTCTTTAACCCTTTCACTGCTCATCTCTCTCTCTCTCTTTAACCCTTTCACTGCTCATCTCTCTCTCTCTCTTTAACCCTTTCACTGCTCATCTCTCTTTCTCTCTCTCTAACCCTTTCACTGCTCATCTCTCTCTCTCTCTTTAACCCTTTCACTGCTCATCTCTCTCTCTCTCTCTCTCTCTCTCTCTCCCTCTCTCTTTAACCCTTTCACTGCTCCTGTCAGTGGTCCATCTTCCACAGTTGCAGTTGTGGAAACACCTTTGTTTCTTTATTAATCAAATAAAATTGATTTACATCCACAAAAGAGATTTGAGAGGAAAACACAATCAGTAGCAATAGAAAAAAAAAATGTTTTTGAGAGTGTATTTCTTCAACTTCAGTCTAAACTACTGTTTGTCGGTAACACTGTGCGATCATTTTGCTTCTAAATCACTCCTCTTTGCTTGTGAGTTCCAAAGTTTTCCTTACGAGTTCAACTGCACTTAATGGGCGGGGCCTACGCTGATGGATGACAGAAGAGTTTCTATTGGTGGGTTAGACCCGGCTCCAGCGTCCACGTTAAACCCACGTCTCTGCTGTGTTTATGTTCCTGGGAGGTCAGCTGAGGTCAAGTCGAGCCGGTTCCACATGGTGGAAATGTGGCATTAGTTTCCCCAAAATTGTCACTAAAAAGTCTACAGCCTACATACGTTTATTTTAGTCTGTTTTTTTTTTTTTTCAAGACATCAAAACACAAACTTTGAGGTATTATTTATTTTTTATATTGATATGTGTCAGATATTTGATAGGCTACTTGTCATTTCCTTACGCCGCTATTTCCTTTACACAGTGTGCTAAATAGAAGCTAATGCTATAGCCTAGCTACCTGCATCACCATACTGCAAAATGAAAAGAAGACGGCCAGCTGATAAGGAGGTCACGAAAACGGACATTAGACATTTTTTATGTCAAAATCAACGATGACGGTAAAGAAGACGAAGCCAACACAGTCTCAGAATATCCCATCCCTTCAAACGAGTCCAGACCTAGAGTCCCAGACCCACACAGTCCCAGACCTACAGAGTCCCAGACCCACAGAGGTCCAGACCCACAGAGTCCCAGACCCACAGACAGACCCTCACAGTCCCAGACCCTCACAGTCCCAGACCCACACAGTCCCAGACCCACAGAGGTCCAGACCCACAGACAGACCCACAGAGTCCCAGACCTACAGAGTCCCAGACCCACAGAGGTCCAGACCCACAGACAGACCCATAGAGGTCCAGACCCACACAGTCCCAGACTCAGAGTCCCAGACCCAGAGTCCCAGACCCAGAGTCCCAGACCCACAGAGTCCCAGACCCACAGAGTCCCAGACCCAGAGTCCCAGACCCACAAAGGTCCAGACCCACAGAGGTCCAGACCCACACAGTCCCAGACCCAAAGAGGTCCCATGAATGTTGTGAGCCACAGCAGCACTCAGGCCGATCAGGATGCTTCCACCACTTGTCGGCCTCCAGACACCAGCCGACTATCACACACCTGCTTTTTTTTTGGTCTCATGAAATTTAGCTTCCCCATTCCCGATACTTTGGCACCGCCTATGTTGCCTTGCCTATTGTCACGGGCCAGTCTGCTCTTGCTATCGGCTGGCTGCGTCTCCCTTTAGAAACTGATAAGAGGGCGTAAGGAACCTTCAACGGGTCATGGTCTCTTATCTGTAGGAGACCTCACTACGTCTGACAAGTAGGGTACGGTATCATTCATGATGCTTAAAAACTACTTCAAACATTGTCGTGGCACTTGAAGGATGGACAGAAAATAGGTCATGTCTTATGATTTTTATCTTTATTTTTTCTGCAGCCAAAGATAGTTCGTCAACTGTAATAGACCTTTGGTGATCTGCCGTCTCCTCCTCTGCACTTCCACACCCCTCGGTCTGATATCCATCAGACTTTTTTGGCCTCCTCGCTCTAAACTCTTGGGTCTGAATACTTACCCAATCATCTCCTCTCCATGTTTGTTTTGTCAGATCTACCACACCTCCAGTTTTCCCCTATCCAGTTCTAGTAACCTGCCGGCCAGCATTCCTCTGGAGCTACACGGTGTTGACCAGCCGTATCTGGTGGAAAACACACCAATAATGGATGACGACAAACTTGGTAAAACAGAAGCTCACTCCATTGTTGTACGCAGTTTCGAGCCTTCAGACAAGCTGGAAGTCCAAAGGATCTTTTACGAAGGGATGATGGAAATGGTTTCCGATACAGCGTTCAGAGGTTTGAGGCATCACCCTGAGAGTCTGCTGCTCTATGCGGCCTTCACAAGTAAGACCACCGGAGACGCTACAGAACAAATACGCTTTATTTAATCAATAGTTTGGAAACTAAGGTGTAATTTAGAACTTGATTTGTAAAGTTTCTTGATAGAATAGATTTTTTTCTCATCGCAAAATACCTTTGTACAGTGCAACAAAATTTGGTTTTACATTCCCTAAGGTGCTCAAGTAAGTTAAACACTAGTGATGTCCGATCTGGATTTTTTAACTTACGAACCGATCTGATTTTTTTAGGATTAGTTTTGTCGATACCGGTCCAACACTGATCTGATACCGACTTTTTACAATTAAATTTTGATTTAAATTTGGAGTCATTATTTAGAGGTTCTTATTCTATTATTTTCCTGTAGATCACATTTGGGCTGAATGTGGAACCTGAACTAAAACAACTATGACACTTTTGACTCTGAAGAACTTTAGTATAATTTCTGCACTTTCCAAATTCAGACTGTGGGACAAATTACAACCTTTGGCGGGCCGGTTTAGGCCCATTGGACGTATGTTTGCCACTGCTGTAGTGCGTCTATGGACAGGTCCGTCCAGGTGTTATATGGGGGTGTGTTCCACACCGTACATTAGTGATGTTCAGAGCAACTGGTTACTCACAGGTTGGATTAGGGCAGGTCAAATAATTCTCCAAAAGTCCTGCAGGTTGAAAAAAATCGGACTCACACATCACTACCGGATCATAAAGTGAAACTTACAGGTGTTTTACTAATTCCTCTAACCCTCCTGCTGTTGAACCGCTAATTTTCCTTTCCCCTACCTTCAGAAACTTTCATTTGAGAGGGCACGACATTTCTTTAACACCCCCCCCATCCCAGAACCGGGCCCGGATTGGTCCGATCTTCTAAAAAAATGCCAGATCGGCAGCCGATATTGATCTTTAGATTGGATCGGGACATCCCTATTACACACATTAAACATTCAAGAATAAAGTATAAATATAAAACACATAAGTAAAAAAGACAATGCAAGTTTAAAAAAAAGTCAAGTAAAAAACGGCTATATACACACGAGGGATGTAACGATTACCGGTATAACGATAAACAGCAGTAAAATTGACAGCGGTTAGTATTAGCGTTTAAATTCTAATTATCATGATAACCGTGTTTGATTACCGCACTTTTAGGGAAAAAAAAAACGCCTATGTAAAGATCTGCTTTAAGTCAAATATTTGAATATAGTTTTAATTTATTACAATTTTAATTTTCTATATCTAAAATTTGGAACCAATATTCACTTTTAAAGTCTTTGAAAAAGTTCGTTAAGAATCTGTGTGTTATTTATGCAATAAATTATATACATTTTTCAAATCAGATTTTATTTTTTTGTGTTTTCTGTCCTTTTAAGTTTTTATACTAGGTTAAAGTGAAAAAAATAATAGACATATGAGATAAATGAAGTTGTGCTGAAAAAACAGATCCCAAACATGGGTATAGTGAACATTTGTTTATATAGTATATAAAGACAAAATCAAATGGACTGAAAAACGGACAAAAAAGACTCAGACCACTAAGGGTTAATATTTGAATGTTTCTGACACAGAAACTTGGTTTCAAAATACAACTTGGTTAAATTCTGTCAGTGTGTGTATTAGTACTTTTTCAACACTTTGAGCACAATTTCAATAATACCGCGATAATAATGATAACTGTGATAATTTTGGTCACAATAACTGTGATATGAAATGTTCATATCGTTACATCCCTAATACACACACACACAAACAAAGTGAGTCCAGTTGATTTCTTAAATCTTAACCATTCTTATCTTCTTAGATACCATTAGTTTTGCTGTTTTTTTCTTTTTTTTTGTAAAGAACTGTTACACACAAAACATAGTTCTGTTAGTTCTTTTCTTTGATGCCACTGTCAGCAGTGACTCTACTTCATATTTAGTAGCTCAATAAACAGTTGGCGAACCCCGTCTTTACTTAGTCTCCTTATCTTTCCTTTGGCAGTTGGATGTTTGGTCATCACCCAGTGTTGGTGGGTGATAGGACTCCTCCCAGTCAGTGTCCTCTGTGCACGTTACTTCTGCAGCAGGAGGGTCATCCATGCTTATCTGGACTGTGCTCTGCAGACAGACATGGGTGATGTGGAAGGATTTTACATGAAATCACCAGGTATTTATCGTCCACAATGTAATGTGTAGTTGTAAGTAATTTAGTAAAAAGTTGAAAAAAGATTTAAATTAAAAAGTAAACCTTTATCATAGTGATAGCATTATGTTGACATATTATGAGACTGTAATTGGGTCTTTCCATGAAACTGGGTTTATTTCCTCCGCCAAGGAGGTTCTGTTTTTGCCGGCGCAGGTTTGTTTGTTTGTCTGTCTGTCTGTCCATGTGCAACATAACTCAAAAAGTTATGGACGGATTTGGATGAAAATTTCAGGAAATGTTGATACTGGCACAAGGAACAAATGATTACATTTTGGTGGTGATCGGGGGGGTGCAACTGATCTGCCTTGGCGGAGGTCTGTGCTCTCTGAGTGCTTTTCTAGTTTTGGTATCTGTCACTTTTCCATCTTTTCAGACCCAATAATGAAAGGTAAATGTAGACATATTTCCCCCCAGGACGTACCTATTGATGACCTCAGATAAATGCAACAAAAATTATACCCTTGCTCTGAACAATCCCATAATTAATAAATGCATAATAAACAAGAAAAGCACTCAGAGAGCGCAGACCTCCGCCAAGACAGATGTGTCCCCCCTGATCACCTCCAAAATTGAATCATTTCTTCCTTGTGCCAGTATCAACATTTCCTGAAAATTTCATGAAAATCTGTCCATAACTTTTTGACTTATCCTGCTAACAAACAAACAAACAAACACGCAAACACACATAGCAAAGTGATCACAATACCTCCTGGTGGAGGTAATGAATATTTACTTTAATTGCCAGAATGAGAAAATAAAATATTGGAAAAAAATAGTAGCGCCTCATTTCATTGTCGTGTCCTTTTCACTGTGTTACATGCAGATTTTTGTATGAGTATGTCAAATAAAAATAAAAATGTGTTATAACTTAAAAATAGCTTCCCTTCTATCTCAGTAAATATATATTTTTAAAATAGACCCAAAGTGCTTCCAAACCTGCTTCATAACATTCGTCTACATCTGGTTTGCATTTTTAGCCCCTCTGTCCTGTTTTTAGGACCAGTTTCAGAGAAGAACCCAAAAATGAAAAGGCTGTTTTAAACTGATCATGTGCCTTTGTCTTCTGTGCTGGTACGTCTCCTGTCCAAGGTTCTAATAGTTTTGGATTTTTCATTATGGTTTAGTTTTATTTAGTTTTGACTGTTTTTTCTCTAATTCAGTTCATTTTAATTCATTTTTAGAGCAGGTTTGATAGTTTTTATTAGTTTTCATTTTTGTCTAAATGCTTAGTTTTAGTTTAATTTTAGTTTAGTTTTAGTTCAGTCGTCTCTTTTCTCTTCTTCTCTGTGCTCCTATTCAAATCAATCCCAGACAGGACTCTGCTGCTTTAGTCTCCATGTTTCCAGGTAGAGTGGGGACCAGAAGACGACTGGAAACCACAAGTGAACACAAGTGACGGAGCAAAAAGTGTCGAATGGTGCCGCTAGCTAAAATTGCTGGAGTGAAATAAATCGCTTTTGTATCAATCCGACATTGACAAAGACGAAAACGAAGGGAATTTGATCCAAAATTTTTATCCATTTTAGTTAGTTTTGTAAACACACAATACAGTTTCAGTTATGTTTTTTTTCTTGTAATTCTAGTTTTATTTATTTCAGTTAATGAAAATGTTTTTACAATTCTAGTTTTCGTCACTTCGTTAGTTTTCGTTAACGATAATAACCTTGCTCCTGTCATGTCCTTGGTGTCTTCCTCAGACTCGTGCCTGTGGGTAGCAGTACTAGAGGGTAAAGTGGTGGGTCTTGTCGCAGCAGTCGGTCACCGAACCCAAACAGGTACTGTGGAGCTGCAGAGGATGTCTGTGGATCAGAACTGTCGCAGACGTGGAGTCGGGATGGTGCTGGGACGCAAAGTTCTGGAATACGCCGTCACTGGTGGATACTCCACTGTTGTCCTGGGAACCACAGCGTACAACTCAGCTGCCCACAGGCTCTACCAAAGCCTGGGCTTTAGCTGTGTGGGTGTCACCAACGGGTACACTGCACCTGGTACCAGGCAGTCTGTATTGGAACGGGTGTTCTACAGGGTTCGCCACCATCACTACAGCCTGGATGTGCAAAGAACCAAGTTGAAGATACTTTAAGGCTTTCACGCCTAGGGTTTGTTTGATGCTGCGTTCCAGTCCACCCATAACTGGTGTTTTTCTAACCTTCTGTGTCAGTGGCGGCTGCTCGTCTTTCAGACAGGGGAAGCTCATTGTTGGCTTACATTAAAAAAAAAAAAAAAAAAAAAGTCAAGTTATTTCAACATAAATTCGTCCTCCGTTCCTTTTTAAGAAAATGCTCAGTGACCTTATCGTACCAAGTAAACAAGAAAACGCTGAAATTATGTTAAATTGAAACAAGGAAGAACAATGAGTGTGTTTTATTTACAGTGCAAGAAATGAACAAGTAATTCCCTCCACCAGGAGGTATTGTGATCATTTGGCTTTGTGTGTTTCCGTGTGTGTGTGTGTGTGTGTGTTTGTTTGTTTGTTTGTTAGCAAGATAACTCAAAAAGTTATGGACGGATTTTCATGAAATTTCCAGGAAATGTTGATACTGGCACAAGGAAGAAATGATTAAATTTTGGTGGTGATCGGCGGGGGGGGGATCTGTCTGGGTGGAGGTCTAAACTGAACTCTTTCAAGTGAAGGAGTATGTCTCAAAACAGCTGTCAATCAAACAGGATTCAGCCTTTCGACTGATCCTCCAATCAGCATGTGGAATCCCAGTGTCCGGCCTGGCCAAGCTCCGCCCACAGCTCCATTCACCCCCAGAGACGCCTGGCGTCCGGGGGCTGGACAACATGGTGTCATTTATCCAATTAGCGTCCAGTTTAGAGTCAGTTTAAACCAGTTCCACTCAGTCCCATTGAAGTGCATGGACGCTGAGCGTCTACGGACAAATGCACTGAGCAGAGATGGAGGAGAAAACACAGACACGGGAATGGAGGAGAAGTGAACAACATCCAGTCCACTGATCTGGGATCAAACTGATTCTGAACCAACTGGTCTGAGAGATGAACGTGTTCCAACACATTTGGAGTCAATGAAATGAAAACAACTGAACAGATTTGAGCATTTAATTTTCATAATTTCAGGGGAAGCTGAGCTTCCACTGCAGTCGGACAGAAATCCCCACTGATCTACTGGTGTAAATGCACTGGAATGTTCAGTCAAACCTGTGACTTCCACCTGAACTCCTACTAGATCCATGTTCTCCCAGTTCTGAGTTCTGACTGAGTAGCAATGGCGCCCCCCCATGGATGTGGTGTTCATGCAGATTGTTTATTAAAACAAGGTATTGCTCCGACATTATTTCTCTGTAAATGTTCTGCATAATCAGCAGCTGTTCTAGTGTTAGCTAGTTTTCAGTCCAATGAGTGACAGAATAAATTAATACCAAATTTGAATCCAAATAAACAAAGAACATCAAAGGTAGAACAGCTTCTCTGTCCTTATGCACCATTTTTCCTCCTCTGTTTCCCTCAAATAAGCAAAGAACAAACACGTCTGGGATAGAAATGACTATAAATGAGCATAAAGTATGGTCCACCATGCTGGTTTGTTTACATCCAACTCCCACAATTCCTTGCGCTCAGGCAGTTTGGCGTGAGTTGCCTGAAACGTTACAAAGTCGTGAGTCATTTGAAGTCCTGACTTACAGGCTCAAAAAACGGTGTGGAACGCAGCATTAATCTGCAACAAAACAGTCAACATTTTGTAAATTTGGAGCCCCCCCCCCCCATCTTTGGCTACGTTCAGACAGCAGGTCTTAATGCACAACTCCGATTTTTTGCTGGAATCCAATATTTGTTGTGTGAGATGATGATGATGATGGGTTAGATTTCTCTAGCGCTTTTCAAGGCACTCAAAGCGCTTTACATTTTTGATCCATTATTCGTTCATGCTCACATTCTCCCTCTGGTGGTGGTTAACTACATCTGTATCCACAGCCGAACATTCATACGCATTCATACACCAGTGGGAGTGACACTGGAGGCAGGATGGAGGAAGGGTCTGGAAGTGAAGTGACCCAGCAGCACAGGACTGGGACAGAGCATTCCAACGACGCAAAGGTCGGAAAAATGCGACCTGGACGTTCAGACTGAAGTCGCATTGCAAAATATCAGATACATATTGGATTTAGGACCACATATGACAGTGGTCTGGGTCAGATTTAGGACCACATATGACAGTGGTCTGGGTCAGATTTAGGACCACATATGAAAGTGGTCTGGGTCAGATTTAGGACCACATATGACAGTGGTCTGGGTCAGATTTAGGACCACATATGAAAGTGGTCTGGGTCAGATTTAGGACCACATATGACAGTGGTCTGGGTCAGATGTAGGACCACATATGAAAGTGGTCTGGGTCAGATGTAGGACCACATATGACAGTGGTCTGGGTCAGATGTAGGACCACATATGACAGTGGTCTGGGTCAGATGTAGGACCACATATGAAAGTGGTCTGGGTCAGATGTAGGACCACATATGACAGTGGTCTGGGTCAGATTAGTGCTGTTCAAACTGTCTTTAACAGATTGGATGCAGGTCACAAATGGGGCAAAAAGAAACAAAACAAATGTGGTCCACATTTCCCTGCAGTCTGAACGTAGCCTCTTTGTACCTTTTTGAAGTAACTGTACCGGTTCCATGTATTTCAACAAATGCACTCAACAATGGACTCGCCCACCAAGAAGATGCAAGTAGGTCTAGTTCTAGACACACGGTGGCTTCAGGACACACCTCATGCATGATGTACCTGTAAATAATGAGGTCGGTTCAGATGGTTAAGGTTAGGGAACGATGACAGGGTTTCTTGCACTGAAGCTGCTGTTGTTTATATATTGTGTCCTTGTGGAGGCCTAACCCTGGGACGGTCCTGTGGTCCTGTACAAGGCTGCATCAGGTGCATCGTATAAATTCTCTGCTGAGTTTGAGGCCTGCATTTCCTTCATCCACTGTTTATTTGACTGTTGTTTGTTTTCATATCCAGCTAACTCTGTCACGCCCTGGGAGGGAACCTTGTTGTGATATAGGGTTCTACAAATCAAACTGAACTGTTCCTGTTGTGTTAAATGCCGCGTGACAGATGCAACAAATACAGTTTGTTTGAATCTGTTTGATAACCGTCTGTAATGTGGAAGGATTCTAATTAGCATTAAGGAGTTGACCTCAGTGCTGGGCTATCTGACAGTCCATTTAATCCAACACAAATGAATGTGTATGTTTTAATCTGCTCGTAAATGTTATATTTACTATTTATTGTCCAATGTGTCTGTTATGTTTTAAGTGTGTGTTGTATTTGCTGTTGCCTATCTTGGCCAGGACTCTTTTGTAAAAGTGGTTCTTAATCTCAATGGGATTTTTTTCCTGGTTAAATAAATAAATAAGCTGAGGTTCATTAACAGGTTATGTATCATATTTAAATACAGGTGGATTCATGAGTCCTCTGACAGTTTAAAGGCTCATTTATGTTCTCTTTACGCTGTCAGGCGGCTGCACGAACCTCCCTTTCGCACAATGCACGTTGTGACAAAATTCCTCAGATGCCCAGTTCTCTCCTGGTTCTGTTTGTAAACACATGGTTTGTTTGTGGTGGATGGAACTAAGAAACTGTTCAGAGTGAGGAAGAGATTCAGCTGAGGAATGACAGACGAACAGATTCATGAAACTGAGGATATGAGTGAGGATGGACAGATCTGAGGAAACACTGGTCATGAAAGTCTCCAGCAGCTTTAACGTATGAAGACTCTACTGTTGGTGTTATTGAGCAGGTCTTAAATGATAAAATAAAGAACAAGTAGAAAAGCACTCAGAGAGCGCAGACCTCCGCCAAGGAAGATAAGCCCCCCCCCCCCGCCCCCCCCCGATCACCACCAAAATTTAATCATTTGTTCCTTGTGCTGGTATCAACATTTCATGAAAATGTCATCAAAATCTGTCCATAACTTTTTGAGTTATCTTGTAACAGAGAGACAGGCAAACAAACAAACAAACAAACAGACAAACAAATATACAGACAAACAGACAAACAAACAAAAAATAAACAGACAAGCAAACAAACAATAGACGGACAGACAAATAAATAAACAAACAGACAAATAGACAAACCCAGATGAAACTAGAAGCACTCGGAGAGTGCAGACCTCCACCAAGGCAGATCAGTGCCCCCCCCCCCCCCCCCCCCCCCCCATCACCACCAAAATTTAATCATTTCTTCCTTGTGTCAGTATCAACATTTCCTGAAATTTTCATCCAAATCCATCCATAACTTTTGGAGTTATCTTGCACACAGACAGACAAACAAACCAATGCCAGCAAAACCAGAACCTCCTTGGTGGAGGTAAAAAACGGTGTTCAACACCAAAATCCAGGATTCCTTCTTCTTACAAGAAAAGATTGAAATGTTCTCAGTTGCTGTCCTGCAACATGTGGGCTTTATGTGGGAGCAGCAGCTGCATCAGACAGACCACATGTCCAGGTCCAACACACATTCAAAACCATCCATGGGATCCACAGACCTGTCACATCTGATAGAAGCTGAATGCATGGGCCTGAGGAGGGTTCACAGAACAACATTAAATGAAAGCCCGTCCATCAGGTATAAATGTAGATGACATTTCAGGGACAGGACACACTCAGATTTCTTCACGATATGCTGACATGAAAACTATACATTCAGCATTTTTGGGCCTTTGTGAAATCCTTCCTTCCTCTATCAGTCAAGTCATGTTGTGAAATATCGTTGTTTGTTTCCTGACAATTCCACCACGCACGTTCCAACCACATACAAAAACTGACTGAGTGAAAAAATTAACATTTGACTGAAAATCACTAATTACCGCATGATTTGAGTGTGTTTGGATTTGGTGTTCTGCAGCTGCAGGAGCCTCAGGTATCCAGACATCTGTGTCATTCATTCATTTCATATTCAATTGACAATCCACAACCAGAAAAAAAAGGAAAAAAATGACACGTTATTTCATTGTTCATGTACAAAAAAAAAAAAAACGAGTTGTTTTTCATTTTGTCGATTGTACACACAAATTAAAAATTTGGAAATAAGCAAATGGACCAAATGTGGAGTTTCATGTTGATATTTTTGATATTGGATTTGGTCTGAGCAGATTCAAATCCTTGGAGTTTTACTTCATCAGTCAGTAACAGCTGCACTCTGACGTCCCATCCATGGGAGCATGTTCGGACACACAGGGTTATGTCAGTGCACTCACCAGCCATGGGGACCATGGACACCTACAGACGGGTTAGACGTCTGTAGATTAGATTTGGAACTTCATTTTATTCACCAGCTTCATCTTCTACCGTATGTTATTCATTTTACATATTCAAATTTCATCTTGATTTTTATTGGATATTGTGGGTATTATTTTCAATATCATTCCTCTTACAATAAGAATCACAGTCATCATTTTCAAGTTTTTCAACAAACAGAAAAAAAATTATGAAATGTAGAGTATGTGACTTTTTTTTATTATTATTATGAGAAAAAAGTCAGAATTCTGTGATTAAAGTCAGAATTCTGAGGAAAAAAAAGTCAGAATTCTGACTTTTTTCTCAGAATAATAATTATATATATATATATATAAATCAGTGGTGGTCCGTCAGGGCCTTCAAGGCCTTCTCTGCTGGCCTAAAAAATATCTGAATCACAGACTGATGTTAATTCTGTTTTGTCCATGAATACTTCTTAAATAATTCCAAATGCTTTGTGTGCTTCCTGTCACAGCTGTTCCTCTGGTCGTGCTGCTTCCACTCATGGATTTTCATATTAAAGCTTTTAACCAATCACATTTCATCATTTGTTGCCAGGCAGGGTCACAGTCACAGAACTCTGCCTGGAGGCCCTCGAGCAAAACAGAAGTGTCCATGAAACTGTAGGTTCAACCAATCAGATTTTGAGTTGGTGACACCAGGGCCCTCTAGCAGGCGTACGGTGACATCAGCGCATTCACACCCTGTGATTGGATAGTCAGAGAGCGGACGAGCCAAAGCTAGCAAACTGCATCTGTAGTGAGCTGCATGAACACAAATACAGCTGTGTTGGTTTAACAGCTGTTTGGTCCAAACACAACGGCTGAAGGAGAAGAAATGGATCTGGAGGCAGATTTACTGTCAAAGTCATTTTCAAGACGGACTTTTCCAGAAAAACTGGACATCGTTAAGAAAGATCGGACAATTCTGAAGCTAGCAAGAGTGTCACAAGCAGGAAAAGGATTTGTCCGACACTTTCACTGCAGTAACTACAACTGGTACCCCCAGTACCCAGTACCCCCAGTACCCCCAGTACCCCTGGTACCTGCACAGATAATCTGTCCAACAGAGCAGTTGATCTGTTTTTGAAGAAAGAAAGGAGGATGGATTTTGTGTACAAATAATCTGAATTTTTGGTGAGTAAAATGTTACTATTTTGCTAAATAAGTTGCTGAGGTTCTTATTGGTGTTTTTTTCTGTGTCAGCTGTAGCTGCAGTAGAAGCAGACTGGTGCACCAGGGTTTGTTTATTCACTAAAGGCATGTATGCCGCGTTTCCACAACGTGGAACCAGCTCGACTCGACTAAACTCGTTTATTCCTGCAGACCGTTTCCATTCCAGGATACTACTGACTTTACAGTACCTGGTCGTCATAGCGATGTGGTGCATTATTTCCGTGTCGTCTGTTCAGAGTTGCTGATAAACTCGCTCGTTGCGTGTTGTCTTGTCTGAATTTTTGCGTCGGCCACCAAAGACTGAACCTCCTGGACCGACCCTGGTGGAGTTTTGGGCTGTTATCATGTGGGTTAATGTACCCACAGATTTACTGTCCACTTCTGCATCTGTTTTTTGTAAAACGGTGGGTCACAGAGAAAACTGTCTGACCAATCAGTGGTCTGCAGTGTTTACACGTCACGGTTTAGTATCACTTGGAACCTCAGCAAAGGTGATGCCAAAAAACTAGTACCAGGTACCAGATTCCAGGTCCTTTTTTGTAATGGAAACACAAAAAGGCCGAGTTGAGTTGAGCCGATACCACGTAGTGGAAACGCAGCATTACTGTGGCTACACCAGTTATGTATCTGCGATGGAACAGCTCTGTATACTGCATTTACTGCAGAATACGATGGTTTTTATTACCATAGAACAGTTACTAAGGGCTGGATTGATTCAGACGGAGCACTACTAAAGGCTGAGGTGTGAAATGCACGGTCCACCACTGATAAAAATATAGGACCTTAATTTTTTTTTTTTTTCCAGTGGCCCTAATCCTCCTCTGTAGTTTCATTCTAGTCTTTACGACGGCGTATTAGGGCCACATAAGAAAAAAAAAAAAAACACTTGTCACTACGAGAATAAAGTCATTATTTAACGAGAATAAAGTCGTAGTTTTATGAGATTAAAGTTGTAATATTTTGAAAATTCAACAGTTTCCAGTTTTGCAGCAAAGGAAACAACTGAATCAGATCCCTTCCTTCTGTTGGACTTTAAACTCAGTCGAATCCACAGTTTGTTCAGAAACACAAACCCTCTGTGTTTAGTTCTGCTGTTTCCACTGATAGTCCTACAGACGAACACTGCAGCAGTTTGTCTGAAACAAAAGAGCGAATTAGCTCCAAATCAGTTCAGTTCTGACAACAAACCCAAATGTGTGCAAACTGTCTTCACAGTCCTTAAACTAACGTGTTAATGGAGGACAGACTCAGTATTTGACCTCTGTGTCTAAACCCCAAAGGAAAGAAGAACTAAATTAAATGTTCACAGTTCGACATCCATGAGTAGGAACAACTGCTCATTTGATTAGGACTTTATTCTCCAAATATAACGACTTCATTCTTGTTAAATGAGTTTTTTAAAACTACGACTTTATTCTTGTTAAATAACGACTTTATTCTCAGAGTGACAAGCAGGTTTTTTTCTTATGTGGCCCTAATACGCCGTCATAAGTCTTTAAACAGAGATCAGAGTTCAGTGGATTGTATCTGATGTGACATAAAAGCTGCACATGTTCGAGCTGCATTTGAAGACACTAATCACATAAACTGTTCCGTTCTTGGTGTCGTCTGTTTAATGTGAGGCTCTGATTTTCTGTTGTGATGCAAACATTTTAACCTGCTGGTGTTGAGATGGGTGTTCGCGGATCTTAAAGGGGGGGTATCACTCCGCCTACAAACCAGTTTAAAAGAAGGAAGTCAGAGGAAAGAGTTGCAGGATTTGTGAAAGGGTGTCATGAATGAAGCGTTAATGCTTTACTTTTCCAAGGTGACTTCAGCTTTTGTAAATCTGCTCCCAGGTCCCAGACTGCTTCTGTTTGTCACCAACAAGAGGTAAGACTCACCCTGCTCATTTTGAAGCTCAAAGTTGGTGTTAGTTCATATATGAGCAAAGTTTATTAGCAGACAATAAGGAACAAGGTTCGAATAGTTTTAGATTTTTCATTGTAGTTAGTTTTATTTAGTTTTGACTTTTTTTTTTCTCTAATTCAGTTTGTTTTAATTCGATTTTAGAGCAGGTTTGATAGTTTTTATTAATTTCCATTTTTTTCTAAATGCTTAGTTGTAGTTCAGTTGTAGTTCAGTGGTCTCTTTTCTCTTCTTCTCTGTGCTCCTATTCAAATCAATCCCAGACAGGACTCTGCTGCTTTAGTCTCCATGTTTCCAGGTAGAGTGGGGACCAGAAGACGACTGGAAACCACAAGTGAACACAAGTGACGGAGCAAAAAGTGTCGTATGGAGACAGCACAGAAAATTACTTGAGGGAAATAAATCGCTTTCGTATCGATCTGACGTTGACAAAGACGAAAATGAAGGGAATTTTATTCATAATTTTTATCTGTCTTAGTTAGTTTTGTAAACACACAATACAGTTTCAGTTAGTTATGTTTTTTTTTTTTAATTATAGTTTGTATTTATTTCAGTTAAATGTTTTTTCAATTCTAGTTTTTGTCATTGCGTCAGTTTTCGTTAACGATAATAACCTTGTCACAGACAGACCCCTTTGGTTTAGTTCAGTTCTTCGTACAGATCTGGGTCAAAGGGCATGTGTCTACTCGGCTCCTTAAACATGGAATCTCCTTGACTCCTTTTCAATCCAAACTCAAAGTGTTCCAGACGAACTCGATGACTTGCACTTGTTTGTCATAGTTTGACTTGTCCTGGACATTATTGTCTGTTTTGTTGTATTTCCTGCTGCCTCTGGGTCAGGACTAGGGATGGAACCATATGAAAATTTCATATTATTATTATATCATTATTATCATTATTATCATTATCGCGATATTTATACTTATACGCAATCTGAAATAATGTAACCAAGTTGTATTTTGAAAAAAAACAAACAAACAAACAAATAAAATAATAGGCACAATGTGCTTTTTGTTGCAGAAACATTCAAATATTAACATGTAAACATCAAACATACAAATGTGCATTAAAGATGGAACCTTATGGACACTGTTTGACCATTTTCCAGATCAAGTTTGTGTTGTTTTAAGTTTCTTTTTCAGGGATGGATAGATTTTCAGTTAGTTATCGTTTTTTCTTCTATAGTTTTTATTTATTTCAGTTAACGAAAATGTTTTTTCAATTCTAGTTTTTGTCATTTTGTTAGTTTCCGTTAATGATAATAACCTCAGTAAGGAAGTAAAGTTCCAACATTTCCTTAAATACAGTCTTGGTAAAAGCAATGTGTGTTTTTTTTTGTTTTTTTTTTTTTTTTACATCAGTACCGAAGCCTTCTTAAACAAATACACGAACCCATCCTAGAACAGGAGTGTGGGACTCATCTTAGTTCATGATCTGAAGTGAAGTCAAATAATAACCTATAAATAAAGTCAACTCTAAAGGTTTCTGTGTTTGGAGTGAAAAATGTCAAAAGACATGATGATGAAAATGTTTAGATCCACAAACTATCCTTTAAAAAAATACGAACACCCATGAAAAAACTGAAATTTCTTCACAAAAAAAAAGGACAATTTTAACAATATTCTGTCTCAGCTTGTCGTTTGCACATGTGTTTTACACCGTACAGATCACAGTGGATCTACAAATACGCAAACATTTAATAACAGACTGAAAATTGTTCAGATTTGTTCAGGTTATTCACATTGTGAAAAAGATAGTTTGTAAATGCTAAATTTTTTTATGTAATTTTTTTTTTTTTTTTTTTTCAGAAAAAAAGACTAACTACATATTTTTGGGTTTTTTTTTTATTTAACCTTCATTTAACTAGGAAAAATGATCCCATTAAGATGAAGAACCTCTTTTTCAATTCATTATTTTGTTCCATTTGTTCATTGTGCTACTTATTTATGTTTATTTTTGTTCATTTTCTTGCCCATTTTGCTCAGTTTTAATTCATTTTACTTCATTTATCATTGATTCTGCTACTTATGTTTGTGCATTTTTGTCCATTTTGTTTTTTTACTTGTTTTGTTGCCTATGTTCATAGTTTTTAAATCGTTTTTATCTCATTTTTGTTCATTTCTCATTGATTGTTTTGCATTTTTGTCCATTTTGTTCCTTCTTTTGTTCATGTTTTACTTGTTTTGTTGCTTATATCCATCATTTATATTAATTTTTGTTTCTATCTATCTATCCATCTATCTATCTATCTATCTATGTGACTTTTCATTATTTTGTTCTATTTGTTCAGTGTGCTAAGTATTTATGTTTTTTTCTGTTCATTTTCTTGGCCATTTTGGTCAGTTTTTATTAATTTTATCTCATTTTTGTTAATTTTTCATAGTTTTTTTTTTTTTTTGCATTTTTGTCCATTTTGTTCCTTTTTTTGTTCATGTTTTACTTGTTTTGTTACTTATATTCATCATTTATATTCAAACAAGTGCAAGTCATTGAGTTCATCTGGAACACTTTGAGTTTGGATTGAAAAGGAATCAAGGAGATTCCATGTTTAGGGAGCCAAGTAGACACATGCCCTTTGACCCAGATCTGTACGAAGAACTGAACTAAATCGAAAGGGTCTGTCTGTGACAAGGTTATTATCGTTAATGAAAACTGACGAAATGACGAAAACTAGAATTGTAAAAACATTTTCGTTAACTGAAATAAATAAAAACTATAATTAAAAGAAAACAACGATAACTAACTGAAACTGTATTGTGTGTTTACAAAACTAACTAAAATGGATAAAAATTATGGATAAAATTCCCTTTGTTTTCGTCTTTGTCAACGTCAGATTGATACGAAATTGATTTATATCCCTCAAGCAATTTTCTCTGCTGTCAGCATATGATATTTAAGGGTCCGTCACTTGTGTTCACTTGTGGTTTCCAGTCGTCTTCTGGTCCCCACTCTACCTGGAAACATGGAGACTAAAGCAGCAGAGTCCTGTCTGGGATTGATTTGAATACGACGACAGAGAAGAAGAGAAAAGAGACGACTGAACTACAACTGAACTACAACTGAACTACAACTGAACTATAACTGAACTATAACTGAACTATAACTGAACTATAACTGAACTACAACTGAACTAAAACTAAGCATTTAGAAAAAAAAACAAAAACAAAAAACTAATAAAAACTATCAAACCTGCTCTAAAAACAAATTAAAATGAACTGAATTAGAGAAAAAAAAAGTCAAAACTAAATAAAACTAAATTAGAATGAAAAATCCAAAACTATTAGAACCTTGGTGTCCACTGGTGTTACATGTGGAACCTGAACATTTCAACACATATAAATCGCAAATGATTTTACAACAGCAGTCATTTTTGTCAAACACTCTGCCTTGAATATTTACTACGATTCCCAAAATGCACCTGTGAGAGAATAAAGAGATATTCAATAAAATCGTGTGTAATTTTCGTGTCCTTTTGACCGTGTTACATGCGGATTTATGTATTAATTAAATATAATGTAAAATAATATAAAAATGTGTTTTATGTGAAAAGTAGTTTTTCTTTTATCTCAGTGAGTATTTCTTCTTTAAAATAAAACCCACCATATAAAAATTATTGATAAAATTCCTTTTGTTTTCGTCTTTGTCAACATCGGGTTGATACGAAAGCGATTTATTTCACTCTAGCAATTTTAGCTAGCGGCACCATACGACACTTTTTGCTCCGTCACTTGTGTTCACTTGTGGTTTCCAGTCGTCTTCTGGTCCCCACTCTACCTGGAAACATGGAGACTAAAGCAGCAGAGTCCTGTCTGGGATTGATTTGAATAGGAGCACAGAGAAGAAGAGAAAAGAGACCACTGAACTACAACTAAACTACAACTGAACTACAACTGAACTACAACTGAACTACAACTAAACTACAACTGAACTACAACTAAACTACAACTGAACTACAACTGAACTACAACTGAACTACAACTAAACTACAACTGAACTACAACTGAACTACAACTAAACTACAACTGAACTAAAATTTAGCATTTGGAAAAAAAATTTAAACTAATAAAAACCATCAAACCTGCTCTAAAAACTAATTAAAACGAACTGAATTAGAGGAGAAAAAAAGTCCAAACTAAATAAAACTAAACTAGAATGAAAAATCCAACACTATTATTACCTTGCTCTGTGACCCTACACTGAACTACAATAATTTCAACATCTTGGATCGTTTAACATCTTCAGTGTAATTTTTAAATGTCACAAATTCCTCCCGTGGGCCTGATTGGACCCTTTGGTGGGCCGCTTTTGGCCCACGGGCCACATGTTGAATACATGTAAGAGAAGAGTTCTAAGAAAAATGAAAACTTCTAATTCAATTTGAGAAAATGATGATCCTTTGGTTTTTTGTGATGCAGCTCAAAAAACAGATGCAAAGATGAGCGTTGAGTACCGAGACTCCACCGTGACCAGTATGAGCGTTCACGACAGCGGAACAGGATACAAGAGACTGATACTGGACAGCAACAAGCTGCAGCACTCTGGTAAGAAAACAGCCAACAGTCCACATGTAGTCCAGTAGGATACAGCAGTGGACTCAAACTGTTTACAGCGGAGTACGCCTGAAATAGACTTTTTACAGCGGACTACCCCCTGAATAGACTTTTTACAGCGGAGTACCCCCAAATAGACTTTTTACAGCGGAGTACCCCCAAATAGACTTTTTACAACGGACTACCCTCGAATACACTTTTTACAGTGGAGTACCCCTGAAGTTGACTTTATACAGTGGAGTGCCCCCCTGAAATAGACTTTTTACAGTGGAGTACCCCCTGAAATAGACTTTTTTACAGCGCAGTACCCCCAAATAGACTTTTTACAGCAGAGTACCCCCGAATAGATTTTTTACAGCGGAGTACCCCCGAATAGACTTTTTACAGCGGAGTACCCCCGAATAGACTTTTTACAGTGGAGTACCCCTGAAGTAGACTTTATACAGTGGAGTGCCCCCTGAAATAGACTTTTTTACAGCGCAGTACCCCCAAATAGACTTTTTACAGCGGAGTACCCTCGAATAGACTTTTTACAGTGGAGTACCCCCCAATAGACTTTATACAGTGGAGTGCCCCCTGAAATAGACTTTTTACAGAGGAGTACCCCCTGACATAAACTTTATACAGCAGAGAACCTATACTGTTTACAGTGGAGTACCCCCTGAATAGACTTTTTACAGTGGATTACCTCTGAAATAGACTTTTTACAGTGGAGTACCCCTAAAGTAGACTTTATACAGTGGAGTGCCCCCTGAAATAGACTTTTTACAGTGGAGTACCCCCTGAATATGCTTTTTACAGTGGAGTACCCCCTGAAATAGACTTTATACAGAAGAGTAGCTATACCGTTTACAGCGGAGTACCCCCGAAATAGACTTTTTACAGTGGAGTGCCCCCTGAATAGATTTTTTACAGCAGAGTACCTAGACTTTTTACTGCAGAGTACCCCTGAAATAGACTTTTTACAGTGGAGTAGCCCCTGGAATAGACTTTTTACAGCGGAGTACCCCCTGGAATAGACTTTTTACAGTCGAGTACCCCCTGGAATAGACTTTTTACAGTGGAGTACCCCCTGAAATACACTTAATACAGCAGAGTACCTAGACTTTTTCCAGTGGAGTACCCCCCGAAAAACATTTTTTACAGCAGAATACCCCCTGAAATAGACTTTTTACAGCAGAGTACACCCTGAAATAGACTTTTTACAGCAGAGTACCTAGAGTTTTTACTGTGGAGTACCCCCTGAAATAGACTTTATACAGTGGAGTACCTAGACTTTTTATAGCGGAGTGCCCCCTGAAATAGACTTTATACTCTGGAGTACCTAGACTTTTTACAGCGGAGTACCCCCTGAAATAGCCTTTTTACAGCAGAGTACCCCCTGACATAGACTTTTTACAGCGGAGTACCCCCTGAAATATACTCTTTTACAGCGGAGTACCCCCTGACATAGACTTTTTACAGCGGAGTACTCCCTGAAATAAACTTTTTACAGTGGAGTACTCCTTGAAATATACTTTAAACAGCAGAGTACCCCCTCACATAGACTTTTTACAGCAGAGTACCCCCTGACATAGACTTTTTACAGTGGAGTACCCTCTGAAATAAACTTTTTACAGCGGAGTACCCCCTGAAATAGACTTTTTTATCCCAGTACCCCTAACTCTCGCTTCAGTTTTTGATTGAAAGAATGAGGTCAAATGTGTTCCTGTGCCAAAGGTGTCTGTTTATATGTATTACCTCTGCCGTTCCACTTGGCAGAGGTACTAAATATAAAAAAGTCTGGGACAGATAAAGCATAAACTAGTGCAGTGACTGGGTTCCACTGTTGTTCCACTGTTGTTCCAGTTCACAGTTTGAGACAAAGCCCCTTCAAAGTGGCCACCGTTTGCCTGGGCGTGCTGTGTGTTGGGCTTTTGGTTGGAGTCATCGGCCAAACTGTTCACTGTGAGTGTCCTGTTTGACTTGTTCTGACAAATACAGATATGTCAACTACAGCTGCAACCGATTAATCCACTCAAAGTGATCCCAAAAAAAACATTCAACCACAATTCTCCTGAATCAAACCTCTGTTTCTTTCATTTCTCTGCTGTTAAACATTGGTTCCACTGTTGTGTTTTAGATGGACGCTTATTGTGACCAAGGTTCTAATAGTTTTGGATTTTTCATTCTAGTTTAGTTTTTTTTAGGTTTGACTTTTTTTCTCTAATTCAATACGTTTGAATTCGTTTTTAGAGCAGGTTTGATAGTTTTTATTAGTTTTATGTTTTTTTCCTAAATGCTTAGTTTTTTTTTGGTGATGCTTAAAAGTAATTTTTAGATGGTTTTTGGGTGATTTTTTTCTTTATTTTTGATGATTTTAAGGTGGTTTTGTTGATTTTTAGGTGGTTTTTGGGTCATTTTTGTGGTTTTTGTTGATTTTTAGGTGGTTTTGGGGTAATTTTAGGTGATTTTTGAATAATTTTTGGGTGATAGTTTGGATAATAGTCTTGGATTTTTCATTCTAGTTTAGTTTTATTTAGTTTTGACTTTTTTTCTCTAATTCAGTTCGTTTTAATTAGTTTTTAGAGCAGGTTTGACAGATTTAATTAGTTTTCATTTTTTTCTAAATGCTTGGTTGGAGTTTAGTTGTAGTTTAGTCGTATCTTTTCTCTTCTTCTCTGTCGTCGTATTCAAATAAATCCCAGACAGGACTCTGCTGCTTTCTCCCAACTTTAGTCTCCATGTTTCCAGGTAGAGTGGGGACCAGAAGACGACTGGAAACCACAAGTGAACACAAGTGACGGAGCAAAAAGTGTCGTATGGTGACAGCACAGAAAATTGCTTGAGGGAAATAAATCGATTTCATATCAATCCGACATTGACAAAGACGAAAATGAAGGGAATTTTATCCAGAATTTTTATCCGTTTTAGTTAGTTTTGTAAACACACAATACAGTTTCAGTTAGTTATGTTTTTTTTTCTTTTAATTATAGTTTTTACTCATTTCATTTAACAAAAATGTTTTTACAATTCTAGTTTTCGTCATTTCGTTAGTTTCCGTTAACGATAATAACCTTGATTGTGATGCACAAAGAAGCTCTAATTCAGGAAAAACTGCAATAGAATATTTCCCTTCAATCAATTCGAGTCGATTAATCGAATGGTGAATTTTTGCATTCGCTTCAAGCACCTAATCGATTAATTGGTTGCAGCTCTAATGTAAACAAGGCCTGGATTCACCACGAAAGGACTAACCGACTCATATCCGATCTATCCTTCGCAGACCGCGATGCAAAGCAAGACTACGAGAGCAAGTTAAAAGGCATGAACGAGGAGAAAGAAAGCCTTCAACAGGATGTGAGGAGCCTGAAGAAGCGCAGTGAAGATCTGCAGGCCAACAAAAACCAGTTACAACAACGTTACAACACCCTCTCCAAAAGAAAAGAGCAAATAGAGATCAACAACAATTTACTGACCGAGGAAAGAAACAAGGTGAAGGTTAGCGAAAGCCAGTTACAGGCCACCAACACCGCTCTGAACGCAGAGTTAGAACGGCTGAAAGACAGCACCGGCACACTGCAGAGCAACAACGCCGCCCTGACCACCGCTCAGAACCTGCTACAACAACAGTACGATCAGGTGGTGAGACGCAAAAAAGAGCTGCAGAGTGACTGCGACACCCTGACACGAGACCGAAACAATTTACAAAACAGGTTGAACAACGTGACCAGAGCCAAAGAGCAGCTGCAGAAGAACTACAACACCCTGGTGACAGACGTAGAACATCTGCAGGGAAAGTTCAACCTGTCCTCCAGCCAGAAAGAGAAGCTGGAGAGCAGTCACCAGAACCTGACGTTAGCCAAGGACGCTCTGCAGAGCAGATACGAGCTGGTGGTGAAGGCCAGAGACGAGCTGCAGAAGACGTACGACGAGCTGGTGGAAGAGAAAACAGAAGTGGAGAGGAACTGTAGGAATGTGACAGAAGAGAGAGATCTGCTGAAGGAGAAGAACAACAACCTGACAGCAGAGAGAGACCAGCTGGAGGTGGAGCTGAGGAGGCTGAACACCACAGTGGCAGGTACGCCAAAGGACAAAAAAACCCTTAAAGACACACCCTGGTAGCGTTAGATTCATCAGTATTTCATGTTTTATCCACAGTTTTACTAGTTCAGGTTGACAGCGCTGCATTTGTTTACTTACTACTGAAAGTAGATGGAACACCACCAACGAAAAACAGGTCAACAAAGGGTTAACCATATGACAAAAGGGATGTTATAGAAAAGACCCAAACGTCCACCTTTTACCCTTTAAGTTACGGGAGACTTTCATGACCAATTTTTTTATCAAATCTGTCAAACCTCAGTCATATCCTCAGTATCAGAAATCTGTAAGTCTGTCATTACTAGGGATGGGAATCGAGAACCGGATCCCAGTAGCTCGATTCCTTGTGTGGTGGGCGAGGGGAATGTAAATGACAACGCCACCTGGGAACTGCACCCCAGGGAATTAGTGACAGGCTCACAGGTTCACAGATACCACAGGGGGCATAGACGGTTTCAATTTAAAACAATTTATTGAACAAAATATTATTAAAAAGACTACTATTATTTAAAAGCTAGCATGTGGCTCATAAAAGTGGACAGGGCCGGGGCTTACCGCTGCAGCAGGGGTCCAAGAAAATACAGAAAAAGGGACTGCAAACCAACACCCGTGAAGCTACACACCACACAACTGGGAACTGTGAAGAAAATCCACCACCAGGGGATCACACTGCCGCCCTAGGCCCACAGCACCTGTTCAAAAGAAAGACAGAAAACTGTTAAAAAGGGCCACATGCTGTACCTGAAATAAAGAATACAATTAACCAAACTATAATACAAACAACTAAACACAACAAAATGACAAACTAAGAATACACAAAACACTAAACAAAATTAAAAAAAAAAAAAAAAAAAAAAAATATATATATATATATATATATATATATATATATATATATATATATATAAACTAAAAATTCAATTAATAGGAAACTTAACTATAAACACAGACTATTAAACAAAAAAAAACACAGTAATGACAATAAACAATCCAACAATACAAACAAAGGGAAACAAAATAAACCAAAATTCAATTAGACAAACACAATATAACAAACAGAAAAAATACAGTTAATTATAATAAACACAATCCAGCGATACACTAGGACAGAACAAAACGAAACAAGAAAAGCACTTGGAGAGCACAGACCTCCGCCAAGACAGATCTGCCCCCCGTGTGTGTGTTTGTTTGTTAGCAAGATAACTGAAAAAGTTATGGATGGATTTTCAAGCCCCCCACATTTCCTGAAAATTTCATGAAAATCCATCCATAACTTTTTGAGTTATCTTGCTAACAAACAAACAAACAAACAAACATACATACATGCACATAAAGCAAAGCAATCACAATACCTCCTGGCAGAGGTAAAAACACAATATAACAAAAGATTCAATGAAATGACAGCAACTTGATACAAATGGAAAAAAACACTTGACACAACTAAATGCAAATCAACTGAATGAAAAAGAAAGAAACCCCCGGTGAGGGGAATGGGCGCATCCGCGGCGCTCCTCAGACGCCCGCCACGAGCTTCGGCCAGGGTGAGAGGGGAACCTAGGCCTTCCACGGAGACCACGGATGGAAGATTAAAACAAAAGCGTAAAAGCCAGAACAGCAGCGTTTCCGGACAGTGAGGGGAAGCTGGGGATGTGCGCCGGCTCCACAGCCTCACTATGTGTAGAATGGAGGAGTTGTAACCGGCTCAACCACACTGCAGCATAAAAAGCACAATTAGCTCCAGGAGCCAGGCAACAAAGAACAAAACTGCACTGAAGGACGGACAACAGCGACCTACCGGCACATACACCCCATCGAAAACCAGCAGGGAAACGCACTTCTACCCACCGCTCCAGAAGTCAGCCGCACTACAATGAACGGTAACCATCAATGCTCGAAGCTACTACAGTGCTTTTGCGCAACCGGCCAAAAAGCCTGAATTCAAACATCTCACCTGTTTGAACGCGCCAACCCGCTGCCAGCGTCACACTGGATTATACTGGCATACGGCTAACGCTGCCGCCAATGAGGAGCAGAGAGAGGGTTAGGGTGTGGGTGCACCCGAGTATATATACATGGAGCACCTCCCCTCAATCAATGCCGATTTGGCACACGGAGGGGAGGGGAGGAGCTAATCCTCCTGCCACACCTGGAATCGTTTGCCGGCTGCTTAACGATTCTGCTTATCGATTCCATCTTCGTTGCGCATGCGCGACGACGTCACGCGTACGCTGCATTGTTTTGGTCAGAACGTAGACAACATGGAGCTGAGGCAGAAATGGTCCCAACAGACCACACCAGGTCCAAACAGACCACACCAGGTCCAAACAGACCACACCAGGTCCCAACAGACCACACCAGGTCCAAACAGACCACACCAGGTCTAAGCAGACCACACCAGGTCTAAACAGACCACACCAGGTCCCAACAGACCACACCAGGTCCCAACAGACCACAACAGGTCTATACAGACCACAACAGGTCTATACAGACCACACCAGGTCTAAGCAGACCACACCAGGTCCAAACAGACCACACAAGGTCCCAACAGACCACACCAGGTCCCAACAGACCACACCAGGTCCCAACAGACCACACCAGGTCTATACAGACCACACCAGGTCCAAACAGACCACACCAGGTCTAAGCAGACCACACCAGGTCCAAACAGACCACACCAGGTCTAAGCAGACCACACCAGGTCCAAACAGACCACTCCAGGTCTAAACAGACCACACCAGGTCCAAACAGACCACACCAGGTCTAAACAGACCACACCAGGTCTAAGCAGACCACACCAGGTCTAAACAGACCACACCAGGTCCAAACAGACCACACCAGGTCCAAACAGACCACACCACGTCTAAACAGACCACACCAGGTCTAAACAGACCACACCAGGTCTAAACAGACCACACCAGGTCTAAACAGACCACTCCAGGTCCAAACAGACCACACCAGGTCCAAACAGACCACACCAGGTCTAAGCAGACCACACCAGGTCTAAACAGACCACACCAGGTCCAAACAGACCACACCAGGTCCAAACAGACCACACCAGGTCCAAACAGACCACACCACGTCTAAACAGACCACACCAGGTCTAAACAGACCACACCAGGTCTAAACAGACCACACCAGGTCCCAACAGACCACACCAGGTCTAAACAGACCACACCAGGTCCCAACAGACCACACCAGGTCTAAGCAGACCACACCAGGTCTAAACAGACCACACCAGGTCCCAACAGACCACACCAGGTCTAAACAGACCACACCAGGTCCCAACAGACCACACCAGGTCTAAACAGACCACACCAGGTCCCAACAGACCACACCAGGTCTAAGCAGACCACACCAGGTCTAAACAGACCACACCAGGTCTAAGCAGACCACACCAGGTCTAAACAGACCACACCAGGTCCAAACAGACCACACCAGGTCTAAACAGACCACACCAGGTCCAAACAGACCACACCAGGTCCCAACAGACCACACCAGGTCTAAGCAGACCACACCAGGTCTAAACAGACCACACCAGGTCCCAACAGACCACACCAGGTCTAAGCAGACCACACCAGGTCTAAACAGACCACACCAGGTCCAAACAGACCACACCAGGTCCAGTTGAACTCTGTCAAAGCTTCCATTTCTTCTAAAGGGTGGAATTCCTCCAATCTGCTCAAACATTTGTCAACATGTGATTCATTTACAGGAATGTCATGTGTTTGATTCGCTACTTAGCGACACTTGTGAATGTAGCGACAGAGTGAATGCTGGGCCCAGTTCCAGTTCCGGTGTGGGCAACAAACGTCATACCCAAATACAAGTTTCCCGAAGGTAAGAAGGGAAAGGAAATGAGGTGGACAACAACGGGAGATGAGCAGAGCCTCAACATAGTGGACATGCAGCAATAGAGGAATTACTAAAGCGCCTTCAGTTTCACTTTCACTGCATGCCGACCCCCCACCCCCCCACAAACCAGGCCCAGCGTCATCTGTTCTTATTATCTGTTCATACTGTATATGTTCTATTTTCTGTGCAGATGGAAATATAAAAGACAGTTAATGCAAACACACCTGTTTGTACTCTTTTATTCCCTCACCCAATGAGAATCGATAAGGAATCGGATCGATAAGCAAAATCGATAATGGAATCGGAATCGTTAAATTGTTAACGATTCCCATCCCTAGTCATTACTCACCTGAATCTCTTCTTCATGGTGAACAGTTTCTTAGTGCCATCTGTCATAAACAAACCATGTGTTTACCTTTAGAGCTGGGAGAGAACTTGGGCATCTTCAGAATTTTGTCGCCATGTGCATTGTGCGGAAGGGAGGCTTGCGCTGCTGTCTGTAGCACATGGTTTGTTTCTGGTGGATGGAACTAAGAAACTGTTCACTGTAATGCAAGAGATTCAGCTGAGTACTGACAGA
Source organism: Sphaeramia orbicularis (assembly GCF_902148855.1). Lineage (NCBI taxonomy): Eukaryota > Metazoa > Chordata > Actinopteri > Kurtiformes > Apogonidae > Sphaeramia > Sphaeramia orbicularis. The sequence goes on along the minus strand of NC_043957.1, from coordinate 58,882,481 downwards.
TGAACAGATTCATGAAAAATTCCAGCATGTGTCCACGTGTACTGTGTGAAAACTGTATGACGTCTTATATTTGTGCTTTGCATTATCTTCTGTTCTTCACTGCAATTTTCGAAGAAAAGGGTTTGTGGTAGCGCTCTAGTAGGAGCAGCGGCCCGATGTCCCTAATCATCGAACTCAATTTCGTTTGATGTACTTTGTACTGTCAAATGACAATAAAGACAATTCTGATTCTGAAACTGAGGATATGACTGAGGATGGACAGATTTGAGGAAAAAGTGGTCATGAAAGTCTCCAGCACCTTTGAAGACCCAAATGTCCACCTTAAATATGGAGAAAAAAATATTTTGGAACTGTCACAAAAATAGCACTGGTCCTTCTGGGTTCAAATCAGATGCAGGTTGGAGGTCCACAGGTGAGTGACCTGGATGGTGAAGGGTACTGGACCAACAAAGAACTGCAGACAGTAATCAGACTTGTAGGGGGTCAGGGTTAGGGGTCTGGGTTTTTGATCGATCGTCTCAGAGGGTCTGTAAATGTGGCCTGTGCAGCTCCAGACAGATCCTGGGTTTTCTGTGACAGAAAATCCTTTGGTGTCTTTTTTTTTTCTTCTTTTTTTTTCTTAATGGGCTCAGCTGGCTGACAGGCAGCTGTCTGTACCGATAAGGCAGCAGCCGACACCAACTGTACTCCCAGTCATCACTGCCCGTTTTTCTAACACCTTTGCTTGTGTATCCTCTTTTATTTGGACATTTTACCAGGGAGTGTCTCACACTACTTTTTTTTTTTTTTTCCTTTATTGTCTTGTCCAGCGTTCTAACAGCAGAATGGTAGTCTGGTTCCTTTTGGTGCTGAACACATTTGCTTTGCCAAGGGTAACTTCATAAAGTATATGAAGCGCCCTTTGATATTCTACTGTGTTTATTATGAGTTTTGTTGAACCACATTTCGATGCCGGACCTGACATGGGGGGTGGGGGTGGGGGGGTAGAAGAAGGGGAGAGAACAAGAGAGAAGAAGGTGGTGAAGACCCTCACAAGAAAGTATCAACAATACAAACAGCAACAACCATGGAGACAATTATAATGGTAACAATAACTACAACCAGAACTGAGTAAACTGGGCAGAAGAGAGAGAAAAAAACAAAACAAACAAAACTACAAAAAAAAAACAAAAAAAAACACAACAATGAGAAACATAAGACCTATGAAATGAAGAATATAAGAAAGCATGAACAAAATGTCGTATACCACATTCGCACAAATAATACCTATAACAAATAATACCAGAAACAGATCCACACACATCAGTTGTTCACATTCATCTGCTGTGACAGAGTGAACCAGGCAAACAGACTGAGGTGAAGAACACACACATGCAACCGCAACCGCCCCCCCTCCAAGGATCAGGGACCGACCCAGAGGGCCCCAAGGCCCGGCCATCCAGCAGACACCACAGAGAGGGGGGATCCTTTGGTGTCATTTAGAGGAAAACGTGTGTTTTATCGTTTAAGGCACTTTTTACTTTTACAAAAAAAAAGGGTCGTTTGAAAAGTTCCTAAATCTGAGCACGATGGCATCAGTGGAGAGGACTGGAGGAATGAACTGACTGTTCTGTTCTTCTTTTCTGTTCTTTTCTCTTCTTCTGTTTTCTGTTCTTTTCTTCTGTTTTCTTTTCTTTACCATTCTTTTCTTTTATCTTCTTCTCTGTTCTTTTCTTTTCTCTTTTCTGTTCTTTTCTTTACCGTTCTTTTCTTTTCTCTTCTCCTCTGTTCTTTTCTTTTCTGTTCTCTTCTTTATTTTTCTCCTGAGTTACTCTGTTAGTTTGGATGTAATATCAGTGAATATGACTTTTTCAAAATCGAGTAATAAGCTGGAAAGTAAACGAAGACCTGATTTTGGTGAGATGTCAACACTAAGACTTTTCTTTTTTTTAATGCGTCCATTCTGGCAGTGGTACTGTTTATTCTTCTACTGCCCACTCTTTTCATAAAACCCTAAATCGAAGCTAGGGCCTTGGTCAGACCTACAAGTTTTCACAGCTGACAACAACAGACGAGTTCATAAAAATGGTGCATCACGTATCTCCAAATGTTCTGGTCCATATTTAGAATGTTTGGTTACCGTTAAAGTCATTGGTAGTAGTTCATTAACCCTCTGTTGAATGACTGCCAGAGTCGGATTATTGATTATTGATCAGTGAATGAATGTTTTCAGACCGGACGTGTCCGTCTGGGTGGAGGAAGTTTCAGTTCAGCTGCTACTACATTTCTACTTCCAAGAAAAAATGGAAGCAAAGCAGAGACTTCTGTAAAGGCAAAGGAGCCCACCTGGCAATCATAACCAGCCAAGAAGAAATGGTGAGTTCACTGACGGTATGAAACAGAACCAAACTCAGTCATGTTCTCAGGTCCTACCTTCTATGGTCCATACATGGAGTTAGAGGTTCTGCAGTCACATGTGGAGAAGAGCCTGCATGAGGTCAGGACACCATTAGGAGTTCAATCACACACAAGAGGCACACCCTAACCCTAACCCACTGGACCATAACCCTAACCCTAACCCAGTAAACCCTAACCCTAACCCACTGGACCCTAACCCAGTGAATCCTAACCCTAACCCTTCACCCATTGGACCATAACCCTAACCCAGTAAACTCTAACCCTGACCCATTGGACCATAACTCTAACCCTGACCCCTGTGACCCTCCTGAGGAATAAGTGGAAAATGAATGAATGGAAAATAAACTAATCTATACCATGTTATTATTATTGTTATTAATATTGCACTCTTACATTTGTAAAATGGAAAATCACTGTATATAGAAGGTTCATGATTAACCAGTTGAATTAAGTTTTTTTTTACATAACATAATATCTGAGTGCAAGAGATGACTAAAATATGTATATATTTGACGTAATAACATGTTGTTGAACAATTTAGAATAAATGTAATTTTTTCCCTTAAAGAACTTCATTAACGGCCTGTTCCAAAGTGACAAAGAGGTGTGGATTGGACTGACCGATGAAGGAGTGGAAGGACACTGGGTATGGGTGGACAGGACGCCGCTGACCACAGCGTGAGTCACCTGACCTGATGACATCACATACGTGTACATGTCATGTGTTCTGTCTGTGAATCCATGCCTTTGTCCTGCAGGTTCTGGGGCAAAGGCCAACCCAACAGCTTCGACGGTCGCAATCAAGACTGTGTGGAATTTTGGCACAAGGATTCAGGGGTGGGTGACTGGAATGATGAGGACTGTAACATTGAACAGTACTTTCTCTGTGAGATGTAGACTTTCAAAAGACCTCGAAGCCACTGTAATGAACAGGCTGACCAGGTGTTTATGAGCCACATGTGGGACAAGGAGTGTGTTTGTGTGGGACAACATGGGACACAAAACCGTAATGCTGGAGCAAAGTGTAGATTTTTAAACAATGTGCATCTTATTGTCGAGTTTATAAATATGAATAACAACAATTTGATTTGGTTGCACACAGTATGTATATTTCTGCACTGGGCATTTATGTTTTGCTTTTTTCTGCACAGGTTTAAACTACTTTTTTTGCTTGTAAAAACAAAACAAAAAAATCTACTTGTAAAAAGTCAAAAAAGAAACCCCAAGTTTCAAATACTATAATTAAATACTTTTAGAAAATCTGCTTTTTTTTATTTGAGTACATGTTCTCAACCCTCAAAGATAAACTAATCTATGTTCAATAAAACAAAAAGGCAGAACTGACAACACTTTAATAGCTGTTTCAACTTCCAGTCAAACTAAAATTACTTGGACCAAAACCTTTGTGCGTCCATATGTTAACACCCTTAGAGTGGACCAGTGCAGGTGAGGCACTCACATCTACTAGGTTCGGTAGAGGAGATGATAGGTTGGAATGAACTGCCAAGATTTAGGAAAAATGAACAATGGTGATTAATTACTCCACCACAAGAGAAATACATTTGTTTGAGTACATTGTTATGAAAATAAAAATACAACAATAAAACCCCAAAATAAAATAGAGCTCTTTCCCCAAAAAAGTATGATTTGAGTTCAGTTTGGTTGATGAAGTGTCTTTAGTTCCAACCATTGCTACCCGGGTCATGTATTATCGTGCTGTTGTGTCTTATCTGGATCCAGTGGAAACAGTTGAAGTTCTTCTTTGGCAGAGGATTCGGGCTGGCCACACCGTTAACACCCCTCACTGTCACCATGGGCTGGACTTGCCATCAGATTTCAAAGATCACTATAAAACCAATCTACACAAAGTGTGCAGAGAGTAAACATTCTGTTCTGGTTCTTATAATTAGGTTTCTGTTTGAAGTGCATTAAAATTTAGCATTCAAATGTCATAATGACAGTTGTATCCAAATGAATGAATGTACATCTCAGTACTCTGGTACTTTAGTTTATGCCGCGTTTCCACTACGTGGAACCAGCTCGGCTCGACTCAACTCTGTATTCCTGCAAACCGTTTCCATTCCAGGATACTACTGACTTTACAGTACCTGGTCGTCATAGCGATGCGGTGCATTATTTCCGCGTTGTCTGTTCAGAGTTGCTGAAAACTTGCTCGTTGCATGTTGTCTCGTCTGAATTTTTACGTCGGCCACCAAAGACTGAATCTCCTGGACCCACCATGGTGTAGTTTTGGGCTGTTCTCATGTGGATTAATGTACCGAAATATTTACTGTCCACTTCCGCATCTGTTTTTTGTAAAAGGGCGGGTCACAGAGAAAACTGTCTGACCAATCAGTGGTCTGCAGTGTTTACACGTCACGGTTTAGTATCACTTGGAACCTCGGCGGAGGTGATACCAAAAAACTAGTACCAGGTACCAGATTCCAGGTCCTTTTTCATAATGGAAACGCAAAAAGGCAGAGTCGAGTCAATACCACACAGTGGAAACGCATTAGTCAGCTTACAAGGTTATGATGATTTACCACGTAGTTTTAGTAGTTACACACATTGTGGTATTGAAACAACAATAGATTCCTATTTTAAACAAATAAAGCACTGGTTAACATGAAATTGTAAATTAACCACATTTCCGTACTCAGAATAAAATGTTTATCATTCCTTTTTAACCTTGTTGGCTTTTAACTGCATTTCACAATAACAATGAAACGAATTTGTAACAGTATTCACACAATATTTATCATTTTACAACCAAAACCGTCTTCCGACTGAATGGCTGTATATTTTTTCATAAAACTTATTTACAGTGCAAAGAGCACATGCTTCCACAGTGTAGTAATTCAGGCCTAGATAAACCCATGGACCACATTAGCGATTAGCATCAGCAGCTAGCGCTAGCGTTAGCGCATTAACTTATTCTAATCATTACATACAATTTGCAATGATACAAAATGCACCAGAGCAGGTAAAACATTATGACAAGGTCATGTGACTCCCGATTGTTTTTTTGTTTTTGTTTTTTTTTAATGATCTCTGGTAAGAATGTCAAGTTCATAGCATAACATTAGCTTCCGGCTAATAGCAGACATGTTGCACACTCACCAGGATTTTCACATGTAATTTCTCAACAAAAAGTCACTTCTCACAGCTCGCAGGCGTTTGCCAAAGTGTAAAGCCTGTTTACAACAGATTATGAGTACCCATGCACCAGTATATCTGATGGTACTTGAGGATTTTCTTACTTACTCGCTCCAGTCAGCTCAACACAACCGCATGGAGCTGCTCTGAAGTGAAGTGACTGAACACACGAAGACTCAGGTTATTCAAAGCACAAGTGCGCACCCTACAGGACAGTGTGAGTGCTGCACTTAAATGACACTACCTGAGTAGGCCTTTGTCTCATATGGGTTACACATACACACAACATTTAACTTCTGACATAGTAATAAAATATAGAATAATGCTGCGTTCCCGTCCACCTGTAACTGCTGTTCTTCCATCCTTCTACTGGTGTAAATGCACTGGAATGTTCAGTCAAACCTGGGCCTTCCACCTGAATTCCTACTAGATCCATGTTCTCCCAGTTCTGACTTCTGACGTCACGTAGCAACGCCCCCCCCCCCCCATGTGGTGTTTTTTGCAGCTTGTTTATTAACCCTCTGGTATCCCGTCCTCCAAGGCCCTTACTAAACACCCAGTGGGCCTTTTCCACACACTTGTGGAATAATGTCAAAAAAAAATGTTCATACAGTTTGTTTTTAATTTTTTTACTCTTTTTTTCTATTTCATCAACTTGAGCTGTAAATAAAATACCAAATACTCAATAACTGTCACATTTTTAACCCTTTAAATGCCATGTTTGTAATGTAAACAAACCATTTTTTCGATGCAAAAAACACTAAAAATATTTTTTTTTCAATATACTACAGAAAAATTGAATCATATATTATTTAATTTTTTTCATCCTGGCATATGTCTGTGATTAACTCCAACATCGGTTAATTTGCATTATTATTTTTGGCGCTAGGTCAAATGTTCATAAATACTAGCATCTGTCACCAAGTGTGCGTAAAATGCACACCTATAAATCAAACTATTAAATATTATGTATTGATTTATTTTTCTGCTCTAATTTGATTTTATTTTTGTAAATCAAGGTCAGCCCTAATCATACAGATCAAATAATCATTCATTTTACATTTTTTTAACCTTTTAAATGATCTCTTTTCATCATGATGTCACAACATTTTTTGATGCAAAAAAAACAAAATATGTTTTTTTTTTTTTTTAAATACTACATAAAAATTGGATTATATATTATTTGATTTTTGCAGCCTGGCATATGTCAATGATTAACAGCAACATTAACAACGTTAATAAATTAATTTAGACCCTCCCCTCTCAAATGAAGCCCAGATCTCAGTAAAAGCAGGATTTATGCCTGAATGGCTTTGGATCAAAAACAATGGTTCTTATGGAAGAAATAGTGCGTTTTATGCACACTTGGCAGACAGATGCTAGTCTGGTCATTTTCTTTTGTTTACAATGTGCACATTTTAGTTGGTGGACAGAATTTTAAAGATCATGCACAAATGAACAACTTTTGAATTCTAACCTTATTTAAATTGTGAAAAATATGAAGTTTTTTAACACGAAGTGCAAAGTGTGCCTAAAAGGTGCACCCAGATACTGGAGGGTTAAACAAGGTATTGTTCTGATATTATTTATCTGCAAATGT
>NC_043957.1:58830329-58870329 GCF_902148855.1 Sphaeramia orbicularis | reverse complement strand
TGTCCACCTCATTTCCTTTCCCTTCTTACCTTCGGAAACTTGTATTTGGGTCCAACATTTGTTGCCCACACCGGAACCTGAGCTGGGCCCAGCGTTCACTCTGCCGCTACATTCACAAGCGCTGCTAAGTAGAGAATCAAATACGTGACATTCCTGTGAATGAATCACATGTGGACAAACGTTTGAGCAGATTGGAGGGATTCCACCTTTAGAAGAAATGGAAGCTTTGACAGAGTTCAACTGGACCTGGTGTGGTCTGTTTGGACCCGGTGTGGTCTGTTTGGACCCGGTGTGGTCTGTTTAGACCCGGTGTGGTCTGTTTAGACCCGGTGTGGTCTGTTTGGACCCGGTGTGGTCTGTTTAGACCTGGTGTGGTCTGTTTGGACCCGGTGTGGTCTGTTTAGACCTGGTGTGGTCTGTTTGGACCGTTTCTGTCTCAGCTCCATGTTGTCTACGTTCTGACCAAAACAATGCAGCGTAGGTGTGACGTCATCGCGAATGCACAACGAAGGTGGAATCGATAAGCAGAATTGTTAAGCAGGCAAATGATTCCAAGGAATCGAACTACTGGAACCGGTTCTCAAAAAGAACCGGTTCTTGATTCCCATCCCTAGTCATGAAACATCAGAACAGAATGAAGGCGTTTATTGGTTCAGCTGTGAAACTGTTGATCAGATCCAAATATCAGCTGGACTCACACTGAACCACTGGGACTCTACAAATGGGATGTTTCTTCCACAAGTCTCATCGTGTTTGACTCCGCCTTCATTCGGATCCGCTTCACGGAGACCTGGAACAAACATGGCAGCAGACATGTCCAGTTCAGACTGATGTGTGTGTGACTGCGTCTACAGTCCAATGACTCCACTGAGGACAGATGGGAACGTACCTTATAGAAGAAGAAGAGGAAAAGATCAAATATGAGCAGAGCTGAGACGATCAGCACCACCCTGATGATCAGATTTGTCACCAAGTCTGAAACACAAGACAAACAACCTTTAAAGCAGGGGGTCTCAAACATGCGTCCCACCAAAGGTTCCAGTCCAACCCCTGGGATGAATTTCCAAAGTGTATAAATTCCACAGTCCAGGCTGTGGAACTCATGTTAGTGTGGGTTCCACATCCAGACCAATCTGATCTACAGTCCAATAAGAACAGCAGAAGAACCCACACAAAAGAACCACTGCAGATTTACTACTGGGTTTGATGGAACAAATAATATTACATTATGTCTGTAAATAATACAAACTTCACATTTTTGTCTTTGTTTTAGTGCAAAAAAACCCATTAAATTATAAAAATATTTCCATTTCCAAACTCTCCTGTAACAATAGAATGTGAATAACCTGAACAAATATGAACAACTTGAAATGTCTGTATTAAATTCAGTCCAGTTTGAACTCTTTTCTTCCTGTTCCTCAGTGTTTAGTGTCTTTGTGGATCTGACCAAGAATGCACATGGACTAATGATACATTACTACTCAAAAATCACCCAAATTCCCCCCAAAATTACCCAAAAACCACCTAAAAATTACTCAAAAACCACCGAAAAAAATCACCCACAAACTACCCTAAAAACACCTAAAAACCACCCAAAAAAGCCCTAACATTATGCCTATAAATTATGACAACTTCAAATTTTACTGCAAAAAAAATTATACTAAATTATGAAATATTTCTATTTAAAGAAAATGTAAATAAAAACATCTAAAGAAAATTCAGACCAATTTGAACTATTTTCTGCCTGTTCCTCAGTGTTGAGTGTCTTTGCAGATCTGATCCATAATGCACATGTAGAAATTATACTTTACTACTCAAAAATCACCCAGATTCACCCAAAAATTTTCCTAAAACCACCTAAAAATTACTCAAAAACCACCTAAAAAAAATCACCCAAAAATTACCCTAAAACCACCTAAAAATTACTCAAAAACCACCTAAAAATCACCCAGAAATTACCTAAAAATCACCCAGAAATTACCTAAAAACCACCTAAAAAATCACCCAAAAATTACCCTAAAACCACCTAAAAATTACTCAAAAACCACCTAAAAAAATCACCCAAAAATTACCCTAAAACCACCTAAAAATTACTCAAAAACCACCTAAAAATCACCCAGAAATTACCTAAAAACCACCTAAAAATCACCCAGAAATTACCTAAAAAACACCTAAAAAATCACCCAGAAATTACCTAAAAACCACCTAAAAAATCACCCAGAAATTACCTAAAAACCACCTAAAAATCACCCAGAAATTACCTAAAAACCACCTAAAAAATCACCCAGAAATTACCTAAAAACCACCTAAAAATCACCCAGATATTACCTAAAAACCACCTAAAAATCACCCAGAAATTACCTAAAAACCACCTAAAAAATCACCCAAAAATTACCCTAAAACCACCTAAAAATTACTCAAAAACCATCTAAAAATCATCCAGAAATTACCCAAAAATCACCCAAAATTACCTAAAAAAACACCTAAAAAACACCTAAAAATTACTCAAAAACACCCAAAAATCACCCAAATTCACCCAAAAATTACCCTAAAACCACCTAAAAATCACCCAAAAATCACCCAAAAAAACACCTAACATTATGCCTATAAATAATGACAACTTCAAATTTTGGTGCAAAAAAATTGTATCAAATTATGAAATATTTACATTCAAAGAAAATGTAAATAAAAACGTCTAAAGAAAATTGAGCACAATTTGAACTGTTTTCTGCCTGTTCCTCAGTGTTTAGTGTCTTTGTAGATCTGATCCATAATGCACATGTAGAAAAGACAAGATGAGGCCTAATATTGTTAAAATTGTACTAAATTTAAGTTTTTCTTTACTTAAATTTCAGGTTTTTCAGGTTTTTTTTGGTTTTTTTTTTGATAGTTTATAAAAGTAAGCATTTTCATAATTTAATTGTTTTTTTTTTGCACTAAAACATTGACAACAATTTGGAGTTGTCATTATTTATAGTTTATTCTGTTCTTATTTTACTGGGTCAGTTCACTGCAGATCAAATCAGGCTGAATGTGGAACCTGAAAGAAACTGAGTTTGAGACGCCTGCTTTAAACTGACGTCCGTGGAACACGTGTCGGTCATTATTCTGCTGATCACAAAGAGAAAAGAACTGATCAGATCAATAATGACCTGGAAACAACTGGAACACATTCACATCCAAGAAGAAACTGATGAAGAAAATACACAAATCATCCAACAGCTGCTTTTATTGGACATATTCAACTGGAATAAAGGCTGATTTAGTTCAATGGATCCATTCAAACAATCAAACTCCTCACAGATTCAGCTGAAGTTCTCTGAAGTGTTTCTATAAATCTATTATTTTACTGTTTGATTCAGTCAGTGAGCTTCATTTCAACTTTGAGCTTCACTGTTGAACCATCAACTTTAGAAAAATACACGTGGAACTGCCCATGTTTCATTCCCTTCTATGGACAGAACTGTTGCCTTCCCCTGGGACGCCGTCATGAGGACATACCAGGATGTCCATGTGTTCCATGGAGGATGGTAGGATGTTGATCAGTGGAACTGAAGTTTTTGAGCATCTATTTTTATTTTCTACTTTTGTTCAGAGGTTTAATTTGGGCCCAACATATCAAACTGAAGGGTATAAATGTAAGTTTTGTAACTTTAAAGCTGAATGTCAGACCCTGGGACACACTGAACTCATGAACACTGAAGGTGAAGCTTAAACTGAAGAGGACAGTGTTAACTCCATCAGCAGTGAGTTGTCCAACTGAGACATGAGGACATGCACTGAGGACACATTCACACAGGAAACAGCTGTGAGCTCCACTGGACTGGAAAGGCTCATTTCCTCCCATATGTTTTGTGTTCAACCAGTGTTGGACTATTGTTAGGCAGAGCATCGGGACAGTTTTCTGATTCATTCCTAAATATAGTTCAAGTCCATCTGGACTGTTTGGAATCCTGTGTAAGTGTGTGTTTACTGTGTGTTGGAGGTCTTGTTGGCTCTGAGGTTGAGTTGCCGTTACCAGTCTGTTAGTGGAACCCAAGACCTGAACTGAATGATTTGTGCTCCTTTGGATGTCAGATACGTGAACATAAACACTTTAGAGCTTCTGTATGGAAATAACAGGACCTGGATGTGAGCGTCGTACGTCAGACCTGAGTAATAGTTACAGAGACATTAGTGTTTATGTGAATGAGCTCTACATTCAACTGGATGGACTGGCTTTAAACCTGGGTTTAAACTCAGCTGTGCTTTGAACTGAGCTCAGATTAAAGGAGTGTTTGTTGGTTCAGCCCAGTCTCTGACAGGTTCAACTGGACCGGCTTTACCTGATCTCAGTTCTACCAACGTGGTTCTGCTCACACCTGTTCACTCTGCTCACTGGGAATGTTGTGGAACATGGTCATGTGACTGTTACTGATGCATTGTGGGTGTTTTGTGTGCGTTTGTCCTGACGTTACCTCCCACAGTCAGATAGAGGGCGGGGCTCTGAGACGACGAGAAGCTGTGGTTATAAACGTCCACGTGATAAACACATGTGTAGTTCCCTCGGTGGGCGTAGCCCATGGAAGACAACAGGAAGTGGGCGGAGTGATTGACGGCCGGCAGGGTGAGGTTCAGGGGCTTCTCGGTGTCGGAGATCAGCTGGAAGGAGCCTCCTGGGTACTGTGGTCGGACGGAGCAGGTGACGGTGAAGTCGGAGCCCACCAGCACCCAGAACCCCTGCCGGTAGACCTCAAAGACCCCGTCAGACAGGGAGATGTTGGGCTGAGGCAGCAGATCTGTCCACACACAGAGACATGATTGGACCAAGCAGCACACATGAGCACAAACAAGCAGTCAGAGAATCCATCCTCCTCAGAGACACAGATGGATCTGATCCACAGGAGTTTGGGATGGGATGAACACTGACCAATGAAAACATGAGGAATGGGTCATTTAGAGCACAGCTGACCTTCAAAGGCATTATGGGTAAAAAAGGACACACATGTGGTGCTTTTACAGTCTCACATGTCCACATTTGGTCCTTTTGTCCTAAATGAGACTAATGGGAAATCTGTTTGTGTTTTCAGCCTCATCTGGTCCAAATGAAGACGTTCATTTGGGATCTGGACATTCCAAAGGTCAAAGGTCAATATTTGAGACAGAAAAAACAATGAACTGAGAAAAAATAATCAACTGATGAAATGAACAGATTCATTCGATGGAACTTTAAACGTCAGAGTCAGAACCATCTGGTCACTGAGAATTCAGTTCAGACACAGTTTGTGTCCGTTCGTACCTGAACACACCACGTCCAGAGCAGATGAGATATCAACAGGATCATATAGTCTAACACAGTCCCTCGGTCCAGATGTCAGCTTCACACAAGGAAGTGAGACCCACCACATAGGTCTGCGTGGAGAACCATGTGTTGTGTTGACTGAAACAGCTGATCCACAGTCCAGATACTGACACACAGCAGATCCAGACTTCAGGTCCCAGAGTTTAAATGGGTCTCCTACTGGTCTCCACTGTCCCTGGTGTTGGATCTCCAAAGTACCAGCACAGCGGCTCAGCTGTCCCACCAACCTGACCCCACCTGGATCTGAGCAGAGACACAAAGACAGGAGGACTGGTTCAGCTGTTTAGAAAATGTTTGGACTCTCATCCAAGAGACGAAACATTTTCAAAAGAGCTGAGGCAGTCCAGTAGAACCCAGAAGAACCATGACCTGGACAAATGAGAACCTACACAGACAAAGAAAGGAGTCCAAGAAAGATAAGGTAAGGTAAGATAAGATAAGATAATGAAAAATTAAATATCTGCTCTTTTTATTATAAATATTCATATAAATTTAGATTTAAATGTAAATATTAGATTCATATTTACACTATATTTGCACATGGTGTGATATGGGGGGGGTGTTCCTGTGAACTGTTCTGTATTCTGAAGGCTGTGGGAAGGAATGAACTGTGCTATCCCTCATTCTCTCATTGGACGTGTAAAAGTCAGTCATATGAAAGCCACGCCCCCTTGGTACCTGAACAGGTGAGTCCAGCAGCTGTTCCATGTGAGCAGGTCTTCCCAGCTGAGCTGGACCTCCTACAGTCCAGGACAGCAGACTCATGTCCTTCACACTGGAGCTCACTGGTCCAGACTGGAGCCTCCCCCTCTCCATAGAGCGCCCCCTGGAGGAGCCCAGGAGCCCCACAGCCCAGCTCCCTACAGACCACCTGGGTGTCGTTAATGTCCAAATCCTCTTCACACACCGAGGACCAGGACTGGTTGGACCGGACCTCCAGTCTGCCTGAACACCGACTGGAACCATGGACCAGTCTGACAGAGTCTGTGGACCCACAACAACACACACACATGTTTAAAGACACAAAAGCCCCTGGACAGACGGCAGTGTGAGGGTGGACTCTGTCAAAGCCTCCTGTCAGTCATTAGTGACACAGGAACTAAACAGGACTCATGGACCAGTTCAACCAGAACCACAACGTCCTCAAAGAAAACAGTCAGATTTGGAGTGTTTATAAAAATGTTTACTTTAAATAAGAAAGTACAACAACTGCTGAGATAACTTCATTTTAGCCACTTTTACACACAGATCCCAGACAAAAGGTCAGATGGTGATCCCACCGTTTTTCCACTATTGTCTGATTTCCACAGCCAAGACAAAGGCGGAACAGGTGAGACAGGCTGGACTTTTACACAGCGGACCTGTGTTCCAGAACCAAAGTTCAGAACCAAAGATTGTGCCGCAGCCGCCCCGTGCCACCGCGTCCTGCCCGCTGCAGACGGCTTCATGCCTGGCGTCCTGCCCGCTGCAGACGGCTTCATGCCTGGCGTCCTGCCCGCTGCGGCTACGTGACACTGGCGCCGTAGCTGAATCATGCCGGTGCCTCCGTATGCGCCCGCTGTCTCTCCCACGCTGGGGGTCGCCGTCGTCCAAACTTCACACCTTGGTTGTGGAACCAGAGGTGTTCCTTTTCCACAGCGTTCCAGAACCCTGATCCCATCTTTATCAGGGTTCTGTTCCTTCCTCCAGAGGCGTTACAGAGCCGTGACAGAGGTGGGACCAAATGATCCCAACATTGTGTTTACACAGACGTCGTTCTGGAACAAAGGAGAAATATTCCCACAACAGAAGTGCTGTGGAAAAGGGGCTTTTGATGCCATTACAGTGTTTGTTTTGTTTAATACTCTAGCTAACAGGAATGGTAGGTGGGTAGCTGTCAATCATTCCCATCATACCTGTGGGCGGCCTACTATGTCACTAACTGTGTGACGGTGCGGTCCAACGAATACGACCTAATAATGCCACAAAAACACCAGCTACAGCCTATCACTGCAGTTTATTTATTCATATCCTACGTTTATTTCTTAACCATATAAGGGATGTAATAAACACATGAGACAGCTCCAGATACAGACAGGACATTTGAATTCTCCTCAGATGAGGCTGAACATGCAGCTTTGGGGCCCCCTGGTGGCCTGGGGGCTCTAAGCATTGGCCTAGTTGGCCTAAAGCACCAAAAGGCTCTGCCTCAGGTCCACTCTGTGGATCCTCAGTCACAGGTTACAGTTAGTTGAACGTCAGCGCTGGTGGACACACAGTCATTCTGAAGTCAGACTGAACATTCAATATGTGTGAGTGGGGTCTGTTCAAAGGCACACACACAATCCCAGTGGTCAGTGAATGCACCATAATGCAGTGGGTTTGATCAGTGACCTGTGCACTGGTTCATCTCAGACCACTGGAAACATGTGGCTCATGTCAAACATCTGCATTTAAGGACATGCTTTAGTGTCAGTGATGTTTCCATGGTGTCCTCAGAGTCCAGCAGACCCACATAGAGCTGGAAAAAGAGCACATGGACCAACACAAAGTCCAGTTCAAACTAATGGACTCAGTCCTTCTGAGCTGTTCAACAGCCTGTTGGAAAGCAGAGTCATGTGACCACGTTCATGGACTGGAACTGAATTCAGCTGCATGTGTTTGATGGTTCAGTCCAACTGTCCAATGTGTGGACCTGGTCTGACTGGGTTTGGTTTGACCCAGCTCAGATAAAACACACCTGAATGGACTCATGGAAGAACTGGGACAGAACCAGGACCACCATCAGTAGACTTACCTGAACAGGTGAGGGACAGGGCGGAGTCACTGATCACAGGAGTTGTTTTCACACAGTCTGTCAGTGTAGAGACAATACAGTAGGGGCAGATGGTCCACACAAGACTAGATGGACCACCTGTCACAGAAACAGCAGATCCACAGTCCAGTCGACGACACATGACATCTGCTGCCTTCAGGGTCCAGGGGTCATAATAATCTTTTGTATATCCCACACCTCTCCATTCTCCATGATGTTTCATCTGTACTGTACCATTACAGCGACTGGCTCCTCCCACCAGTCTGACATCATCAGGATCTGATCAAATACAAGTGACAGATAAATGAGCTCAAAGTGAGTGAACTGATGTCAGCTGGTGTCAGTCAAAGCTCCGCCCACCTGTGCAGGTAAGGTCCACAGCTGTTCCAGATGAGCAGGTCTGTGCCCCTGAGCTTCCACAGTCCAGCAGAGCAGACTCATGGCCTTCACAGGTGAACGTCTGCACCACAGGAGCCTCCGCTGCTCCAGAGAGCGCCCCCTGGAGGAGCCCAGGAGCCCCACAGCCCAGCTCCCTACAGACCACCTGGGCACCACGAAGGTCCAAGTGTTCTTCACACACTGAGGACCAGGACCTGGACTGGTTAGACCGGACCTCCAGTCTGCCTGAACACACACTGGACCCATGGACCAGTCTGACAGAGTCTGTGGACACAGATGGAAGAAGACTGGAATAAGACTAGAGTCTGAAGTGGACTCTAAGGGACTGTAGTGGACTGGAGTAGACCAGGGTCTGGGGGCTTGGACTAAACATTAGATTTTATTGGATTGTACAGTTGTCCCTCACAATAACGCAGTTCACCTTTTGCAGCCTCGCTGTTTCGCAGATTTTTTGGGTGCAATTTTGCATGCTTTTGTTTACAGCATATGAACGTGCATTGTGTTCTGCGTCCTGATTGGCTAAGGGACTGTAGACCATTGTCAATCAGTCTCCTCCGTGCCGTGTCTCCTGTACAGTACAGAATGCATTTGTCTTGCCAAATTTACATAAATGTTTGATCTAGCAGTGATGAAGACCTGGAAGAGATGACAAAGCCACCAAGTGAGGTCGAGGGAGAAGAGGAAGAAGAGGAAGAAGAGGACACAAGTGCTGATGAAGACGAGGAGGACGGACTGACACTTGATCGCTTGGCAACCATGGTGAGAATGGCCAATGAACTTCAGCGAGCTGCACAAGAATGGGACCCTTTGATGTTTCGTTCATTACAGTTCTCAAATATAATCGAAGGTGGCATGTCTGTTTATAAGAATCTTCTTGCCCAGAAGAAAAAACAGCACCAACAACGACCCATAACTATATTCCTCACTCAGAAAAAGACACCTGCACCAAGGCCGCCAGTGGAAAAAGACACTACAGCGGAGCAGCACCAGGACGAAGAGGCACGGTCAGAGGAACTGTGAAATACGCATGAGTCACTATTAATAACTTCTTATGTGTCCAACCTCATAGGATCATTAAAATTAAATTTGTTATTTCTAAAAACTATCTTATATATTTATTTATAGGAAAACGTTTATATTTTTATTTCTCAAACAAATGTTTGGGCCTGAAAACAGGTTTTGATCTTTGGTTTCATTCTGTAAACCTGTACTTATTTTTTAAAATCTACGAAGGTTTGAACTTTGAGAGTATTTAAACAAGAGAGAAATGTAAGAAAATGTTAATGCCTGTCTGAGAAAAGTGTCTAAAGTGTGTGGTGAGGGCTTTTACAGCCGGTCTGTCAAACCGCCGGCGGACCTACTCTTAGAAATCCAGCCTTTAACTACTTATTTCTTGCCTTTCAACGCTTACTCACTTGAACCTAACGTCTTAACCGTGTCTTTTTAACTTGACGCCATCAACCCAAACCTCCATCAGGGCAGGTCAGTATTGTCAGTGGATCCTTACCTGTGGCTGTCACCCACCGCTTCCCGCGCTCTGCCCCTGGTATTTCGCTGCTACCACCATGGCGTCATCCACAACACCCGGAGATAGTCTTCTCATCCAAGCCAACAAAACCCTGGTAAAGGCTTACCAGATGATCGCAGATCTCAAAGAGGAAATACTGCACCTCTCCGCAGAACTAGCGGAGAAAAATGCCCAGCTCTGTGGTTTCTCCAGCCGCCCTCCCACACTGTCCAGTCTGTTCCTGAAAAGTGCAGAGAAGCCCAAAGCCTCCTGTGATGATACGGTGTTATGGGATCCATCCTCTGCCTGTCCTTGTCCCACATGTTCTACACCCTGGTCTGAAGTGGTGATTCGTGGCCGCAAAAAGAACACGAGCAAAGACTCACCACCGCCGACCATCAGCACATCAAACCGCTTCGGCGTCCTGTCTGTGGAGGACGCTCCGGCTCCCCCCGCCACGGCTGGTGTGCTCCCCATCCCACCTGGCTCTGTCCGGGAACCGGCTCCTGCTGACTCCGTGGCTGCCACCGAGCTGGTTAAGGGCGACGGTCCTAAAGCCGGTCCTCCTGTGAAGCTTCCGTCCCAGGGTCCCCGCTCCTCAGCCCGACGCCGCCTCCTCCAAGAGGCTGTCCGCCGTCACTCCGACGGTCCACCCATGGAATGTCAAAATAGTGAGCACTGCATGAAATGTGGGGTTTTCGTCAGTTAACGTCCGTGTAAATTGCTGTGGAACTTCAAATAAACGCCTACTGGTGGGAATTTGAAGCCACCACAGAAAATTCTGTCTAACTGCCGGGAATTGCCGGGAATCCCCCCCCTCTGGTTAGAGAGCCTTGGCAATAACCCCTCCCCAGCCCCTTGGGCTATGTGAGGTTTTCGTATGTAAATGGTCCTGCTGTGAGGTATACAAATGCAAATGGAGTCGTACATGACACAGCAGTTTACAGTGGAGGTGACACAACAACTCACTGACTTGAACCAGGCAGACACTGGATGAGCCACCAGACTGTGGACCAGAACCAGAAAAGGGCTGGAGCACAATCCAAAAATTGTGGTAAGTATATATTCAGTTAATTATTTCATGTGTGCTATTTGGGTGGAATTTGATCTTAGTGTGACTTTCTTAGTTAATTGCACAGTGTATGATAGTGTGGTTTGACTGGTGGAACTGATTAAAGTAATGAATCTGTCACATTGACCTGCTGGAACCTGGAGGGGTTTGTTCCTTAAAGTGACTTAGTCTTGTATTATTTTAGGAAGGTGTGCGCCGTCTGCAAAACAGTGAAGGAAACAACAGATGGTATGAACCAGAGCAACGGTCAGATTTTAAAGAGTTTGGATCCATTCTGCTCTATAGAAGTACATGTATGCCTTTAATGTCTGCTTTTTCTGAACTATTTCTATTTGGTTTTCAGACTGAGCTCACCAACAGTGAAGCAGTGACTGCTCATTTAATGGCAGCTCCAGCTGAAGGTCCAGGCTGGAATGGAGTAGAAAGTGGAGTCCTGTTGATTAAGTAACTTTAATAGTTTGTTGTGTTTTGTTTCTCTATTGTTCTAATCCTATGCATCTATTTTTTTACTCTTCCTAACTTGTATATTTTAATTCCAGTGGCCTGTAAGACATAAAGAAACAGTCCAATGGAACTACACATACAGCCAACCAGATCTAACAGTCCAGGCAGAAGACATGAACATTTCAGCCCACAGCAGAGAAGAAAGACGGTAAGATTTAGAAGAATCTGTGTTTAATCTGAATCTGACACAAACACCACATTCTACTACTGTTAGCCTCACAGTGCAGCACTGATGGTACTTCTGTCTGGACAGCAGCTGGAGGCAAAAGAGGAGGAACTGGACAACAAGGAGGAGATTTATGGAGGGGGATCACAATGGATATGACGTCTGATGAAGAAGATGGCACTGATGGGACATGTGGGTGGACTGGAAGGCCTCCATCCTTCCAGAGTCTGGAGCTCTAACCTATGAGCTGCACTCTAACACACACTACAGCAGAACCAACACATGTTCTACCACCACACACACTACAGCAGAACCAACACATGTTCTACCACCACACACACTACAGCAGAACCAACACATGTTCTACCACCACACACACTACAGCAGAACCAACACATGTTCTACCACCACAGACACTACAGCAGAACCAACACATGTTCTACCACCACAGACACTACAACAGAACCAACACATGTTCTACCACCGCAGACACTACAGCAGAACCAACACATGTTCTACCACCGCAGACACTACAGCAGAACCAACACATGTTCTACCACCGCAGACACTACAGCAGAACCAACACATGTTCTACCACCGCAGACACTACAGCAGAACCAACACATGTTCTACCCACCACAGACACTACAGCAGAACCAACACATGTTCTACCACCACAGACACTACAGCAGAACCAACACATGTTCTACCACCACAGACACTACAGCAGAACCAACACATGTTCTACCACCACAGACACTACAGCAGAACCAACACATGTTCTACCACCACAGAAGACTGGACTGGACCACCCTCAGAGAAGATGGCACCAACACTTGTCTGATGTGATGTTTTTAGGTCAAAGATCAAACTTATTTCATAAGTTGTATAAATTACTTTCATAAGTTACAATAAGTTGATAATAGATAAATCGGTTAAAATCTGTTAAAATGCAGTTGGCTTAAGAATTGATAGGAGTGAGATGTCATCTCCTTAAAGATCTTTGTGTTCGCTGTGTACTCAGGTTGTATACAGAGTGAGCGCTCTTTTGCTAGAGATGATCTTTGCCGTATATTTCCGTTCGTTCTTTTCTCTGCAGTTAAAGTTCAGAAAAACTCATGTTCCTAAGTGTGCTCTACTACTGTGTGCCTTGGAAAATGTTCGTCTTTGTAAGAGTATATATCTGAAAACAACATTAGGTTCTAGCTGTTGGTTGATTGAAACTGTTCTGTGAACGTGTAATGAAGCTCATGTTTATGCTATTCAAGCTAGTGATGTGACTGCATTACGTGTGTAGTGGAATTAATAATAAGTGTCTGTTAGTAATTTAAGTTGGATGTATTTTATATGTTGCAGTTACAAAAACGTTAATGAAAACGTCAAGTAAAGGAGAAGCTCCAGCTGAGAACACAAAGCCTTGTTTGGACTCTACTGTGTTGTTGTTTGTGGCTGGAGCTGCACAGACACATGTTGTGAGGACAGCACATCTGACTGAACTGACTGTGGACATTCTAAGTGTGTTTAATCTGAAAGTGTTGGCACTGTTTTCTTAAATATGTAAGTGTGCTTTTTGCATTCTGCATTTTATTAAAGCTTGTCTTTATTTTTTAACATGAACGTGGCAGTCGTGTTCTTTCTTAATTGATATTGGTGGTGATGTTTTCAGTATGTGAATTATTACCCTGCAACAATATATAAATATGTGAATAAATATCTGAATAATAAACATAATAATAATAATGATAATAACAATAAAAAAAAAAAAAAAAATAATAATAATGATAATATTTTTAATGGGTGGGGCATATTATAATGCTGCACAGATGACCAATCACATATGAGCTGTCCTTTGTGGTAACATCCAATGGGATGCTATGAAAAGACAAAAAAAAAAAAAAAAAAAACCATCCAATGGCTGTTTCTGTGGTCAGACATGGCAGGCACCAGTGACATTCGAATGTAAATTAGGGTCGTTCACACCTCCGTGAGCTGTTAACCCCCGCACCCGCTCGCCCCTCCTCCCCCGTTGGCTCAGTTTGCGGCAGTTTCCCGCACAGCTGAACTTCTCTGTAAACTCACGATAATTACCGGGAATCTTTGAACTTGGCGGGCGTTTACGGGGTCGATAATCTGGTTTTTCATGCAGTGTAATGAAAGAGTTACAGTCATCTGAACTACACATGTATAGGGCACAGGACTACAGGGTACTGGTGTGTCAGACCTGACCCACCTGTCCGATCCCGAATGCAGATCCCAATGCAAAAACTATTGTGTTATAACGCAATACTTTTGCGTTATAATACAAAAACTATTGCATTATAACACAATACTTTTGAACTATTGCGTTATAACGCAATAATTTTTTTTTTTCTTCATGTCCCTTCCCGGGACTCTCTGTAACTGTCAAAAAAAAAAAAAAAAGATATATTTTTGTTTTTTTTCCCATAGCCCAGAGTAAACAAAGGGTGGTATATTTGAGGAGGGCACCAGGGTTCAGAGTCTGGTCTAGAGCAGCTCTACATGGAAAGTGTCATGAGATGACTTTTGTTATGATTGGATGCTATATAAATACAACTGGATTGGTTGAGCATCTCTTTATTTACTCCATTATTCTGCACGTGTTCCTTCAAAGATTAGATGTCGTTAGTGTTAAATGTCTAAAATAATATAAAACAATATACAAATAAAAGTCACGCACAATGCTTGTTCCTGAGGGTTCACGAGCGCCGCACAGCAACAATTCACCAGCTGAGGCTCCGGCTGGCGTATCCATGCATACCTCCTTCAGTGTCCTCTAACCCCCCCGCTCTTCCAGAACAGCCCCAGTTCAGACCTATGGGACTGATGTTCCATTTCCTACTGGTTTAAGTTGTGACTAAACAGTTTACAGGTGAACTTCCCATCCTAATAGAACTAATATAACCAGGTTCTGGCTGCGCTTCCAGCCTCTGGGAACGCACGATTTATGCTCGAAGAGGGGTACGCGCAGAGGGGGGAAAGGGGAAGGGTGAATGGCAGTTGAGTTTGACAGACACATCACCGTTCAATCATTTCAAGTGGGCGCTCAAAATGATTGGATGGTGTTTTTTCAGTCCTGTCTGTTCCACAGGTGACTGATTTTATTTAATTTTTGTGTTAGACCATTTAATTAATTAGTTGTAATCGGAGTGTGAAGGGGATTTTAAGGAATATAATAAAAAATGCTCCAGGAAAACATCTCAGACCCCACCTTTAACACTGCCGTCTTTGTACAAACTCCTGCTTTTTCCACTCGGTTGATGCTTCCTGTGTAAACTGCTGTTTGTCCAGTTGTGGACTGAATGTCCGTATGTGCTGAGGTCTGATACGTCCATGTCCACTGTCCAGCCTCTGGTCCAAATGCTCTGTTGGATCCAGATTGTGTGTGTGTGTGTTTGTGTGTGTGTGTGCATATATATTTATTATTATGATTATCATTCTTTTGGTTTCTATATTTTACAGATGCTATCTGTTGCTCTTTGAAGGGAGTCGGACCTTCAGCAGCTGTTCCTTTCAGAGCCGTTCACAGACTGGCTCCAGTTCTGTTTATTTTGTAGAAATCAAACAGGGGTCATTTGTTTAAATCATGGAAACAATCACTGGTAGCAGATATAAGATCTGGACCAGAATAATTCAAACTGACACATCCATTCAAAATATACTCTATTGGTGGAAATTATTCTGAAATTCTGATTGTAATTTAATCCATCATGCTTTGACAGTCACATCACTATTTTGAATGTTCCCTAAAAAAAACTTTGAAAACTACAATACTACAATAAAAACTACACAGACTACAGATAACTTCCATGCAGAACATTTTAACAGTACAGAAAAAATATCAAAATAATAAATTCGACTGCCTCTCCTTCTTATCCTTTTGATTTAAGGAAGACAACTGATCTAACTTTGGACGTCTGGAGGAGACTTCCTTCTGATAATATTATCCCTGTCTTAGAGTCTCTGTCTATAGATAGATAGAGGTCTTTAGCTGCAGTGCATTATGGGAAAGGCTGTCCTTGGCTGTATGAGGACAGACCAGTTGGACCTCAGTCCTGTTTGCTGTTTTCCACTGATGTTCAGGGCTGAAACCTGGGGTCAGTGCAGTCCAGATGTCTTTAAACAGCTGAACTCACATCTGTTTGCTCGTGTGTCTGTATTCAAACGGACTTTGTGCCTTTATCGCTGCTGATCAGTAACTAATCCAAACAAAACAACAACACTTCTCCCAAATGGATCTGCTGTTTTACCCACAATCTCACTCATCACTTTTCTGATCCGGATCACAGGATGGACAGACTTGAACCCATCCCACAGGGGCTTCCTGTGGTTCCTGGTTGCTATGGTGACCACAGAAATAGATATAAACTTGTAGATATCTGATAAAGCGTTGGATTCTCCAGTAAAACCGAGTCAAACTTAGGAAAAGTCTGTTCTACACAAATAACAGAGTGTACAACGCAGGCACGGACCAATCAGAATCCACCATTTAACACAGCTGTTCATGCATTATGGGGATGGCTAGTGTAACCCATATCATAGAATATGAGATAATATAATATATGACATAATATGAGAAGAACTTATGCACTAAATTGTCATTCAGTTCTGTTTCTGATGGTTCTATTTTCTTATTAGTAGTAAACATATTTTATTCAGTAGCCAAAGAGTTAACTTTCTTGAAAAATGATTGACACACAGCTCCTGACCTATGAGCTGTTGTAAATGGGCGCATTGTCCCGCCCCTTTTCTCTGGAACCTTCCGTTCTTGTCACTTCCTCTTCCTTTCAGCGGGAGCTCTGGAACTCCGCAGTACGGACCGAGACGGAGAAAAGAGCCCCAAAGAAAGGAGAGAAAAGTCCAACAGGTCAAATGTACCAGTCAGCTCCACCTGGAAAACCTGCGTCGGCAGTGACACAACTCCTTTTTCAGACTCTTATGGAGCCCTTTGCTGGATTTTCCTCCATCCTGAAGCCCAAACTTCACCGTGAGCCGCGGGAAGGTCAGTTCAGAAATCTGCTCCGAGTTAACTCCAACATGTTTCACTCCAAATATTATTGGATTCATTTATGCTCTGAAATGAAGACAAAGGTTCACAAAGTCATTATTTTCGTCCTCTTCCTGTACTTTTTTTAGTTGAAGAAATCCGAGGCTTTGAATGGCCGCCATTTTGTGCCTCCTCTTTCTCCCTGGTGTGAATTAGTGAGTGAACTGTTCCTCAGACTGAACGGTTACACCTGTTTGTCATGGAAAACACATTTTCTCAAACAACTGATTCAAATGTCAATGTATCTTATTATTTTTACTGGGTTTTCTAGTCAATTGTTACTTGTGCTTAACAGTCACACATATTTTGCACATGATTTGAAGTATTTACACTGTAAAACACATCTTTTCTGAGAAGTAATGGATATGTGATTAGGGATGTAACGATAGGAAAATTTCATATCATGGTTATTGTGACCAAAATTATCACAGTTATCATTATTATCACAGTATTGTTGAAATTGTGCTCAAAATGTTCAAAAAGTATTTAAACACACACTGAAATAATTACACCAAGTTGTATTTTGAAAAAAATAACTGGCACCATGTACCTTCTGTTGCAGAAACATTCAAATATTAACCCTTAGTGGTCTGAGCCTATTTTGGCTGTTTTTCAGTCCTTTTGATTTTGCCTTTATATACTATAGAAACAAATGTTTACTATACCCATGTTTGGGATGTTATTATTTTTTTTCAGCACAACTTCATTTATATCATCTGCCTATTATTTTTTTCACTTTAAACGTTACTTCCGTGTCCAATACTGGAATATTGAAAAGGTTGTAAAATGGTGCAGTGCTGTGTCCCATGTTGCAACAACAGAAATGATGTAAATAAAACAATCTCTTCTTACCACTTTCCTCCAAAAGGAGAACAGAAGATGGCTGAAGTTGATACGGTTTGTTCAGGGTTCAAATTCGATTTTTTTCTCTAAGGGGGTTTCTGTCAAAAAAAAAAAAGCTCTGTTGTTTTTTGCCCATAGCCCAGAGTAAACAAAGGGTGGTATATTTGAGGAGGGCACCAGGGTTCAGAGTCTGGTCTAGAGCAGCTCTAAATGGAAAGTGTCATGAGATGACTTTTGTTATGATTGGATGCTATATAAATACAACTGGATTGGTTGAGCATCTCTTTATTTACTCCATTATTCTGCACGTGTTCCTTCAAAGATTAGATGTCGTTAGTGTTAAATGTCTAAAATAATATAAAACAATATACAAATAAAAGTCAGTGTGGTCGGTAGGCCTATGGCTTAGCAGTCCAGAGGACCAGAGCAGAGCTGAGGACAAATGTCCAGCTGCAGACCACAGTGGATTGGATTCATATTCACCCAAAAAAGCAGAAAAATATTTACAAAAGAGAAAGCTTTAAAATATACAAACTGTGCCAAAGGCCTCCCCTTGGTTCAGTACAGGAAGCACTGTTTTCAACCAGTGGAGAAAAGCAGCCTTTTATAGGCTGGACTGTCCACTGGCCTGGACTGGAGCACAGGGAAGTTTACACCCCCCACCATTAATTATTTAAAATCACATATTTATAAACAGGACTGGGATTAACTACAATTAACAAACTCTTATAAAATATATATGTTTTATTAATTTAACAGTGATAAATCTTAAAGTATCAATTAGATGTGGCGGGCCCTTCAGTTAAAACACCCCTGCTAATCTTCCCACAATGGTCCAGCCCGGAACCTTCTTAACCCTTTAACTGCCAGCTCAACCATATGGTTGAGTTACTCATCAGGTTCCTTATCAGGTTCCTCTTAGTCTGGTAGTTAAAGGGTTAAGGTGCTCCGGAACACCTGGGACCAAACCCCAGAGACGAAGGTCAGTTCAGTTTCCACCCACCCACACCATTTACCTTTAGTTCTACTTGGACTTTGTTTTTTGTTTTTTTTCCAGGTCTACACCACCAAGAACAAGACACAACAAATAAACATTTGGAAAACACATAATGTGCATTTCTTTGTCTTACTGTTTTTTAATGGACCTGCTACATTTCAGTAACTAAACTCTAAAAGAGACAAACAATAATACTGTGATTCAGTCCGTCCATCCTGGTGGAGTGGTGCATTGTGGGTGTTCAGTTGGACTTAGTAGCAGTAGATGAGTTCCTTCAACCACTGCGTTTCCATCCACCCTCACATGTGACTAGAACTCCACATTAGACGGTTAGATTTATAAATTTAAACCTTTTTGTAAATGATTGAATCATTCTGTCCAGAAAACAGCGGTTGGATGGACAGTGGAATATTCCTGTCCAAATATGTGAAGGCATGTGACGTAGAAGCCCAACCACAGCAGAGGAGATAAGAATGAGGTGGAGCTGATCAAAGACAGAGACAGTGAAGAGGACGACTGAGAGAAGAGACGAGCATGAGACTGGACATGGACATCACACTGCTGATCATCTCTGTGTCCTTCTGGATGCAAGGTATGAGGAAGGATGAACACACACAGAGGGTTCATCACCATGGTTACAGACGTGTCATGTGTGTTTGATGTCAATCATAGTGTGTGCTGATGGTCATGTGACTGTCATGATGATAAATGAGGCTCAAAGTCAGTTTAGTTGATTATGTTTTATTCCAGGGACCATGGACAGAAAACATTAAACCCAGAGTAGAGTTGGACCAGAGCAGATTAGAATGTCCATGTTCATGTCCATGTGTCGTCCCTGTAGCAGGAAAGAAGGACATTAAAAAGGGACACAGTAGCAGAGAATTCCAAAGAACAGCAGTCACATCCAGTCAAGGTGTGGAATAAGGGAAGAGTCAGTGCAGGCTT
This sequence comes from Sphaeramia orbicularis, assembly GCF_902148855.1. Taxonomy (NCBI): domain Eukaryota; kingdom Metazoa; phylum Chordata; class Actinopteri; order Kurtiformes; family Apogonidae; genus Sphaeramia; species Sphaeramia orbicularis. Next base: position 58,850,696 of record NC_043957.1, on the reverse strand, counting down.
AAATCTGTCGTATGTGTGGTGTCCTTCAGTTCAGTGGGAGTTTGTTGTGTTCTGTTTGGACTTTGGATGAGTAAAGCTGTTTGTCCAAAGGCAGTTTAGTATAAGGGCTGCACCACTGCCATGTAGAAGAAGTCCTGGTTCTGCAGTTGGTTCAGATTGAGGTGAACAAACGCCTTCAGAGGTGGAGGAGCACAACCATGAAAAAATCAAACACACATTTGCACATGATCATGTTCCAAAGCTTCAGATCTTCTGCTTAGTGAGGATATGACAGTGGTGAGACTGGTGTGTCTTCATATCCAGGATTTGAACCCTTTCATGCATGAATTATGGAAAAAAGGATTTACATTTTTTTAGATTTATTATTCAAAATGAGGCTAAAGTTGAAATGCTTTTTGAATTAAAAAAAAAAAATCTGGTTTCATTAAAACATTTAATCTCCTGAGACCCAGGGAAGTACAAGTTTGGTCTTTTTTTAATTAAATAATTACCTGTATTGGAAACATCATGATGCAACAGTTTTTCAGATGCTGTCTCAGCTTATCGGCCGACAGGCTGTAAGTTATTGTCGTCATGTGTCGTCGTCTGTTGTCTGTTACAAATCTTTCAATCATCTTCTTCTCCCAAACTCCAGTTCTGATTGACTTCAAACTTGGTCTACAGCTTCTGTATGATGATGTAAACACAAGGTATTGAAATTATTCTGATCAGGATCTGATTCTGGATTTGGTGCGACTTTGAAAAATTTTGCCGTTATAAGAGATAGGAAGTAGATTGATCCAATAAATCAATATCAATGATATCAAGTTGGAATTGGAATTTTTTACAGATCTGATTGGAATATGACCAAAACATGGGCTATTTCTGTAATAGAATAAATACATATAACTGGGTGATAATAAATGGCATCTGGATACATTTCCCAAAGGTTTTAATTTGGCCGGTAAGCTCCAGGGCCATTGGTCCGATTTTTAAATAATTTTCTTGGAATGTCCTTTGTGGTGGATTGTTTTTTGTTTTGTTTTTTGTATAAAGCTGTGAAACTCTTGTCCACAAACATGGACAGTAAACCCACAGCTGGCTCTTAGGAGGTCAACTTTATGAGATCCCAGATCAGTCCAAATTCTAAAACTCAGATGATCCTTTTGTTCATTGTATGTCTGAGGGTCTGTACAGACTGCCCCCATGTGCTTTGGAGAATATTACCTTTAGAACCCTTTGGAAAGTGAGTTAAAGTATGTGTGCACAAATGTGGACGTCAGGTGTGAAAGGGTTAACGGCTGCTTTTATACTACAGATGGGTCGGTCCTGAACGATCCGGCTCCAAGAGTCGACTCTTTTAAGTGAACGAAGGGAGCTCTTGATTGGGAGTCAGTTTTTTCCCCTGCGTCTTTATTTTATTTCAAACAGTTTGTGATTGGTCAAGATGCGTGGTGACGTTTGTGTGTCCACGCTGTGCAAAAGGGGGAGGGGCTACAGACACACAGTAGAGTGAACACACGAACAGGAGTGAAGGAGACGAGTTAGAGCAGGGGTGTCCAAATCCGGTCCTCCAGGTCCAGGGTCCTGCATGTTTTAGATGTTTCCCTCTTCCAGCCACACCTGGTTCAATGAATGATCAGCTCATCATCAAACTCTGCAGAAGCCTGAGAACCATAGAATGGCTTACAGGTGTGATGGAAGAAGAAAATATCTAAAACATGCAGGATACCGGCTTTCCAGGACCGGATTTGGACACCCCTGAGTTTGAGTGACAGATTCAGTGGATTTATTTTCTTGTAGTATTACCCTGCAGTCATGTTTGGAGATGTTGCTGTTGGAATGTTCTGTCTGTCTGTCTGTCTGTCTGTCTGTCTGTCTGTGGTGCACTGAGTGTGTGTGGCCATGAGGGGCGGGCGATTGGATGACAGAAGTATGGGGGCGGAGCCAGTGAACTGGTGTGTGTGCGTGGTGACATATGAGCGTGGGCTGAGTGAACGGAGCGACAGATAAGTTTTCCGTGTTTTGGGCCGACACTAACTGTTTTGTGTTCTATCAATAAAAGGATCAGTGTGGAATAACTGGCGTCCGTCCTGTAGACATCCAGGCAGACGCTGCAGTATCACAGACAGTTCAAGAGCAGAGTGTAGACTGAGCAAAGGTTTTATACTGAGCAGGTTCTACAAACAACCTGCACAGACACATGGGAACTGTTGATCCATCAGTGCAGTTGGAAAATACCAAGTAAGGCTTCATGAAGGTCCCAGTGGGTCTACTGAGACTGGCTCTGCTCCTGGTAGTGGATTTGAGGATTTATTTGTGTCCTGTGTTTAGAGGGGGATAAATAAAGCCACAGAAATAATAAACATTTGATACAATGTGTGCTTCTACATTCCATACATTATTTTACACATAATTTGGTAATAAATTAATCTGAGGAACAAAAACATCTGGGGAGCCGAAAGAGCCGACTGTTTTTAGTGAACTCTAAAATTGATTTATTGATTGATTTTGCACATAGCTGATAATGACACGTCAGGCTAGAGATTCAACCTGTTTCAGAGTCATCACAAGCAGGCACATAATTTCCACAGGGATTACAGGGGTCAGGACCCTTCCCAAAAATCAGATCCAGCCAATACCCGCCACCCCCAAAATCCCATCATTGTGATGAATACAAAAAAATGATCTTTTGTGAATAAAGTGTTGATTTCCTTTATTTATTTCATTTGCATTAGTAGCATGTTTAATCATGTGGTAATGCCAACACTCTGCCGCTCAGTGCCATGTACTGGCATTCACCACTCTACTGGACACAAGTCTTATCCTATTGAAGTGGAAGCAGCCCCTCCCTCAATAGCTGGTTGAAAGATGTCCTAATCCACACTAGATTAGAAAAGATTAGATTCACTTTGAGAAATAATAACAATATTTTTAGACAACCTTTCTAAAAGTCAAACCACAAACAGTTTAGTCGTATTTAGATCAAACCTGATCATCGTCAGTTTCCTGTTTATTTATGAATGACAACATGTTTTATTTCTAATCAGAATATTGTCACATTTTCATGGATATACTTTGTGTTTTTCCTGCAGGACTCTTGGCTGAAAAGAACAACACTTCAACAGGTAAGAAGTGAATAAAGGAGGGATCTGAAATGGCTTCAGATTCAGAAAACTATTGATCCCTGAGGGCAATTCATTTGTAGCATTTCTCACACACACACACACACACACACACACACGCACACACACACACACACACAGTGTGTCAGTCCATTCCAGTACAAGTAGAACTCATCTAGTCGACCCAGCCGACAAAACAAAACAACAGATTTGATACAAATACTTCAGAATACGCCACCAACTGAACTGAACAATTTTATAGCAGAGGGCACAAAAGAATTGGAAAAGCGGTTTGTTTTCTGTCCTGGACCAGCTGGTCCACACACTGGTCCAGACCCTGGTCTTGGACCAGCTGGTCCACACACTGGTCCAGAAGCCTGACCCTTTCACATGTGTTTATTTCCCTTTTAATCTAAAGGCACCTTGTTTTTTTTTTGGGTTTTTTTTTTTGCATCTTTTGTTTCAATTTTTAATAAAAAAAAAAATCTGACCTAAAACTGTTCATTTACAAGGCATCAAAATATGAGTCGAGTATAAGTACTTTTATAAGTAATATGCAGTCGAATTAAAAGCAGGCATTTGAGTCTGTCTGACTTTAGGGTTGAACCTGGACTATATCTGTAAAACAGTAGAAATGAGGAATGAGAAGTTGAAAACACATGTTCTACCAGTTTTAAATACAAATTAAGGATATGTAATGATGGTTAACTTCATTTCAAATGTATTCCAGATGGATTAAGTGATTCAACAACCAGTAAAACATGAAACCCAACCCGTCCACTTACAGTACTGTGTCATTTTATTGAACTAGAGCTGAGTTTGTGAATGGACATGAACTGGACTACAGGTTCTGTCACTGCTCCCCCATACATCATCAACCTGATTTGAATAAATTACCCTGAACTTTGGGGTGCGGTGGAAACGCAATTACCAGGAACTCTTTTACCCCAAATAAGTTCCTGGAAAATAAGTTCCTGGTAATAAAGTTCCGTTGCTTTTGTTGGAAAAGGGCCGAATATCTTCCACAGAGAAGGAATGTGATCAAGATCAACACATTTTTGAACCAATCACCAAAAACAACACTGAGCTGGGTGGCACAGTGGTGCGAGGTGCGCTCACAGATAGCATCAGGACCCTTAGCCTTCTCCACCTTTACCTTCTGAAATACGGCAGTGACTTGATTTTGTGAAATCACAATTTCATTAGAAGGCTTAAGAGAATTCCTACAGTCAGACACACTTTCCAAAACATCAGGCCTTTCAAAACGAGAGAAAGAAGAATTCAAAGCACTTGCCAACTCAAAATCAGACCCCCATTCACAGTCACAGGTTTTCTGTCCTCTTTTTGGTGGCTACTGGAGCTCATGTTCTTAGTATCCCACCCAGCTGCTCTAAGGTCTCCACTGCTGTACTGGGCTTCAACTCTGTCCTTATATTTTCTATTGGTGCCAATTATAAAGCAGCAGATGAGGACTTCTGACCAATGCTTTATTCTGCTGAACAGAACTTTTTACACCAGGGTTACTGTTTTGGACCAAACCCACGCCAACATTAACTTTTGCTTTTTGGACAACAACACTCTGAGCACTGTCACAGCTCTCCCTCACATGCCAAACTTCCCTTTTGACTTCCTGACACACTGTGATGGTCTGAGTACAAAAACTGAACCCACATGCAAGACCCAGAGACAGACGTAAAAGTTCAGTGTTTATTAAACACAACGTTAACTGACAATTCTCTGATAGTGATAATGAATAGAATCTTGAGAACACAGAATCCCAGGTTCTTCTCAGGGTTAGTGAAGCGGACCGGAGACGAAACCCCACAGTCCGGAATGGTAAAGCACGTCAGGAGTCCGACTAGGGGAAAGCAGAGGGAAGTCAGTGGCAGAACCAGGTCATACACGGGCAGGGAGACGGAAAGGCAACAGGACATATGGATCAGGCTAGCTCACGTACCGTAGAACAGGTGATAAGGTCGAACACACGTAGAGTTGTTGGAGGCAGAAGCACAGACAAGGTTTAGGCAAACAGGCAAGAGTCAGAGAAGGCAAACCGGGTCAAACACAGACAGACAGGATCCAAAAACACTGGTAAGTATCTCACGAGGAAAATATGAACTGGCAACAGACGGGGGAAAACACAGGGTTTAAATACACAAAAGGGAGGGAAGACAATAAAACACAGGTGGAACGAATCAGGGTGGGGACAGGTAATCACACAGGTGACACAGATTAGGGAGAGGAAGCAAAGACACCAGACATGACACATGAGGAGAACTTAACAAAATAAAACAGGAAATGACAGACAAGACGAACGAGACAGACAAAACCAGACTAACGTCTGGGGACAGATGTGACATGCACACACATAACACGTCATCACTTAAAGGAACAGTACAAAACTAAACACTAACAACACCTGAACAATAGTTAGAATATTTAAAGCTGAACATCCTGGTTCAGGTGGTTTTCATCTGAACAAACTGGAGCCAATGCAGAGGATTCAGGAAGGATGGGTTTACAAAAGCTCCACTGAGCACGCTCAGCTCCTGTTCCTGACATTTGGACAAGTGTGGCTTTAAAGATCCACAAGTGAAGGAAACACTGACAAACAGGAGCAGACTGAGCCATTCAATTCACTGACTGAATGAATGAGGGATGAACTGAGTCCGTTTGGACACAAAATCTGTCAGTGGGACTGAAAACACTGTTCACACATGGAAACCACATGTGCTCAATAATCCAGTCCATGTGGTCCACATGGGCTGGGCTGGTTCTGGACTGGACTCTGACTGGTTTGTCTTATTTCTACAGGGTCTGACCACTTCAGGTTGGTGGGAGGAGCCAGTCGTTGTCATGGTGACCTGGAGATGAAACGACAGGATGGAAACTGGAAACCAGTGGAAGGGTTATACTGGTACAGGCAGTTAGGAAACAGAGTCTGTGCAAAACTGGACTGTGGATCTGCAGTTTCAGTGAGACTCAGAAAAGGGTTTTCAAGTATAGATTCTTGGTGGATCAGAAAAGAATGGGATGGATCTGAACTGGGTGACTGTTTTGAATCTAAATCATTTCTCGCTTCATCCCTGGAACTGAATTGTTCAGGTAAGAGCATTAACACTGAACCCTAACCCTTCCACTGTCACTGTGGGCTCCAGACTGTGGACTCTCAGATCCTGGTCGGTCCAAGACTTCAACTCACATTTAATGTGAACTCACACAAACTGATCAATACAATCAATAATATCCACGTCTACAAACAAACAGCTGATGAACATCATGTCACACCAGGGCCAGATTAACACTTTATTGTACCCTGGGCAACAATATTCAAGGGCCCCATCATCACAACCCCAGGATCCCTATAATCTGGCCAAATACAGAATAAGTTCCAGGAATATATGTAAACATACCCCATACTCCAATATCTAACTATTATCAATTGCATTTTGCTGTACAAATGTGTAAATGCTCGTAGAACTACAAGTGCACCACTATAGCCTCTTGTCAAGGCCACTCACTTGCATATGATGATATGAAAACAAAACACATCATCATCATCAGTATAATCTAAAATTGATCCACTACATTAGAAAGAGAGGGAAGTGTCCTCCATTTTCACAAAAAATAAATAAGAAACCATTTCCAAAGTATCCAGTATTTATTTAAGAACACTTTTTTGCCAACACAAATGTATTGAATCGTCAGAAAAAGCCCACAGACAAAACACAAACATAATCTGATAGAATCAGATATGAATTTTAAACAGAAATCCCCTTGTCACCTCAGAATTCAACAAGAGAGTTAAAGTAAGTGCAATGTAAACATCTTGAAATCTGCTTTCTCTCAACAATAAACATATCTCAACATTTTCATGGAGCCACCACAAGAAAAAATAAATATAATGCAGTATAATCTGCTAAAATAAACATTTTGGTCCCAGTTTAACTTTTAAACAGAAAACGCATCACAATTCAAGGCATGTCAAGGCAAGGGTTAAACATTTTAATACTAAATACTACATATACTAAATACTATAAACCAGTGGCGGCTGCTCGTCTTTTAGACAGGGGAAGCTCACTGTCGGCTTACATAAAAAAATAAATAAATAAATAAAAAGAATTAAGAAAATGCTCAGTAACCTTATCGTACCAAGTAGGCGTCTTTTTCAGGGACTGGACCAGTGTCCTCTCAGTATCCATCAGACCTAGGCTGCTTAGATTGCCTTGGCCCAGTGTGTTGCGGGTGTAAGACTTCAGCCTTTTTAAACAAGAGATGCTCCTTTCACTCCGACCTAGCCGACAGTTTTATTGATTTAACTATCTACAAAACGATATTAAACTCGAACAAGAAATGATTAAATTATGGAACTGAAACAAGAAAACGCTGAAACTATGTTAAATTGAAACAAGGAAGTCCAATGAGTGTGTTTTGTTTACAGTGCAAAAAAATGAACGAGTAATTTCGTAGTACTTTCTCTCTTGATTTCACAGCAGAATGCGCGATGTTATTAAACTGAACTGTGTCAGTGAAGGAGTAGATCTGAAAACAGCTGTCAATCAAACGGGATTCAGCCTTTCGACCGATCCTCCAATCAGCACGTGGGATTCTGGCATCCAGCCCGTCCGAGCTCCGCCCACAGCTCCATTCACCCGCAGAGACACCCGGGGGAGGGACAACATCGTGGCATTTATCCAATTACCGTCCAGTTTTGACGCAATGAAAAAAACTGTTCCACTCAGTCCCATTGAAGCCCAGAGACGGACACAGTCTACAGACAAATGCACTGAGCAGAGATGGAGGAGAAAACAGCGCAACGGGAATGTATGAGAAGTGAACAACATCGAGTCCGTTGGTTTGTGATAAAGCTGATTCTGAACGAACTCATCTTTGAGATGAACGTGTTGTAATGCATTTGTAGTCAATAAAATGTCAACACAACCGAACATATTTAACCATTTAATTTTCATAATTTTGGGGGAGGGCGACATGGTGGTGCAGTGGTTAGCACTCGTGCCTCACAGCAAGAAGGTCCTGGATTCGGTTCCAACACCAGTCGACGGGGGGTGGGACCTTTCTGTGTGGAGTTTGCATGTTCTCTCCGTGTCTGCGTGGGTTCTCTCCGGGTACTCCGGCTTCCTCCCACCATCCAAAGACATGCACTAATAGGTTAATGGGTTAATCTAAATTGCCCATAGGTGTGAATGTGAGAGTGATTGTTTGTCTCTATATGTTCAGCCCTGCGATGAACTGGCGACTTGTCCAGGGTGTACCCCGCCTTCGCCCCTATGTAGCTGGGATAGGCTCCAAGTGACCCTAGTGAGGATAAAGCGGGTTCAGAAAATGAATGAATGAATTTTAGGGGAAGCCGGGCTTCCCTTGCAGTCTATGAGAAATCGCCACTGCTATAAACATCTGGAAAATCGTCAATTTCTCTCAAAGAAATACTTATCTGACCAATACAAAACTTCCCACTAAGCTGCTTCTCCATGTTTGCAATGTTCTGATTCGCATATCGTATGATTCGTATGTCACGTAGTTCTTGACATCTCACATCCGCTCAGTGCACGCACGTTGATTTGCGTCACCGCTGATTCGCTTTTTGGACTGACCAATGAGGAGAGGGTCTCGGCTCACGGTCACAGACAGCAGGAGCAGGGTTTCTGTGCAGTGCAATGGCTCCGGGCAGTGGACAGTTTCATTTATATGCAAAAGATAACCAGATATTTTCGTCATGCCCGAGCTACCCAGGGCCCTTCAGAGGTCGCGGGCCCCTGGGCAATTGCCCAGTTGCCCATATGGTTAATCCGGGCTTGTGTCACACACAGAAGAAACAAACACTAACACATATGAATGTGAGTCCACTACAGTGGTCCCTCGTTTATTGCGTGGGTTACGTTCTAAAAATAAAAAAGAAATAACCCGCAGTAGTCTGCTTTATTTTTTACAGTTATTATATATGTTTTAAGGCTGTAAAAGCCCTCACCACACACTTTAGACACTTTTCTCAGACAGGCATTAACATTTTCTTACATTTCTCTCTTGTTTAAACACTCAAAGTTCAAACCTTCATAGATTTAAAAAAATAAGTACAGTTTTATAGAATGAAACCAAAGATCAAAACCTGTTTTCAGGCCCAAACATTTGTTTGAGAAATAAAAATATAAATGTTTTCCAATAAATATATAAGATAGTTTTTAGAAATAACAAATTTAATTTTAATGATCCTATGAGGTTGGACACATAAGAAGTTATTAATAGTGACTCATGCGTATTTCACAGTTCCTCTGACCGTGCCTCTTCGTCCTGGTGCTGCTCCGCTGTAGTGTCTTTTTCCACTGACGGCCTTGGTGCAGGTGTCTTTTTCTGAGTGAGGAATATAGTTATGGGTCGTTGTTGGTGCTGTTTTTTCTTCTGGGCAAGAAGATTCTTATAAACAGACATGCCACCTTCGATTATATTTGAGAACTGTAATGAACGAAACATCAAAGGGTCCCATTCTTGTGCAGCTCGCTGAAGTTCATTGGCCATTCTCACCATGGTTGCCAAGCGATCAAGTGTCAGTCCGTCCTCCTCGTCTTCATCAGCACTTGTGTCCTCTTCTTCCTCTTCTTCCTCTTCTCCCTCGACCTCACTTTGTGGCTTTGTCATCTCTTCCAGGTCTTCATCACTGCTAGATCAAACATTTATGTAAATTTGGCAAGACAAATGCATTCTGTACTGTACAGGAGACACGGCACGGAGGAGACTGATTGACAATGGTCTACAGTCCCTTAGCCAATCAGGACGCAGAACACAATGCACGTTCATATGCTGTAAACAAAAGCATGCAAAATTGCACCCAAAAAATCTGCGAAACAGCGAGGCTGCAAAAGGTGAACTGCGTTATTGTGAGGGACAACTGTACAATCCAATAAAATCCAATGTTTAGTCCAAGCCCCCAGACCCTGGTCTACTCCAGTCCACTACAGTCCCTTAGAGTCCACTTCAGACTCTAGTCTTATTCCAGTCTTCTTCCATCTGTGTCCACAGACTCTGTCAGACTGGTCCATGGGTCCAGTGTGTGTTCAGGCAGACTGGAGGTCCGGTCTAACCAGTCCAGGTCCTGGTCCTCAGTGTGTGAAGGACACTTGGACCTTCCTGGTGCCCAGGTGGTCTGTAGGGAGCTGGGCTGTGGGGCTCCTGGGCTCCTCCAGGGGGCGCTCTCTGGAGCAGCGGAGGCTCCTGTGGTGCAGACGTTCACCTGTGAAGGCCATGAGTCTGCTCTGCTGGACTGTGGAAGCTCAGGGGCACAGACCTGCTCATCTGGAACAGCTGTGGACCTTACCTGCACAGGTGGGCGGAGCTTTGACTGACACCAGCTGACATCAGTTCACTCACTTTGAGCTCATTTATCTGTCACTTGTATTTGATCAGATCCTGATGATGTCAGACTGGTGGGAGGAGCCAGTCGCTGTAACGGTACAGTACAGATCAAACATCATGGAGAATGGACAGACGTGGATTATGGTGATGCCGCTGAACCCTGGACCCTGAAGGCAGCAGATGTCATGTGTCGTCGACTGGACTGTGGATCTGGTGTTTCTGTGACACGTGGTCCATCTAGTCTTGTGTGGTCCATCTGCCCCTACTGTCTTGTCTCTACATCTACACTGAGGGACTGTGTGAAGACAGGTCCTGCGTACAGTGGCTCCGCCCTGTCCCTCACCTGTTCAGGTAAGTCTACTGATGATGGTCCTGGTTCTGTCCCAGTTCTTCCATGAGTCCATTCAGGTGTGTTTTATCTGAGCTGGGTCAAACCAAACCCAGTCAGACCAGGTCCACACATTGGACAGTTGGACTGAACCATCAAACACATGCAGCTGAATTCAGTTCCAGTCCATGAACGTGGTCACATGACTCTGCTTTCCAACAGGCTGTTGAACAGCTCAGAAGGACTGAGTCCATTAGTTTGAACTGGACTTTGTGTTGGTCCATGTGCTCTTTTTCCAGCTCTATGTGGGTCTGCTGGACTCTGAGGACACCATGGAAACATCACTGACACTAAAGCATGTCCTTAAATGCAGATGTTTGACATGAGCCACATGTTTCCAGTGGTCTGAGATGAACCAGTGCACAGGTCACTGATCAAACCCACTGCATTATGGTGCATTCACTGACCACTGGGATTGTGTGTGTGCCTTTGAACAGACCCCACTCACACATATTGAATGTTCAGTCTGACTTCAGAATGACTGTGTGTCCACCAGCGCTGACGTTAAACTAACTGTAACCTGTGACTGAGGATCCACAGAGTGGACCTGAGGCAGAGCCTTTTGGTGCTTTAGGCCAACTAGGCCAATGCTTAGAGCCCCCAGGCCACCAGGGGGCCCCAAAGCTGCATGTTCAGCCTCATCTGAGGAGAATTCAAATGTCCTGTCTGTATCTGGAGCTGTCTCATGTGTTTATTACATCCCTTATATGGTTAAGAAATAAACGTAGGATATGAATAAATAAACTGCAGTGATAGGCTGTAGCTGGTGTTTTTGTGGCATTATTAGGTCATATACTTTGGACCGCACCGTCACACAGTTAGTGACATAGTAGGCCGCCCACAGGTATGATGGGAATGATTGACAGCTACCCACCTACCATTCCTGTTAGCCAGAGTATTAAACAAAACAAACACTGTAATGGCATCAAAAGCCCCTTTTCCACAGCACTTCTGTTGTGGGAATATTTCTCCTTTGTTCCAGAACGACGTCTGTGTAAACACAATGTTGGGATCATTTGGTCCCACCTCTGTCACGGCTCTGTAACGCCTCTGGAGGAAGGAACAGAACCCTGATAAAGATGGGATCAGGGTTCTGGAACGCTGTGGAAAAGGAACACCTCTGGTTCCACAACCAAGGTGTGAAGTTTGGACGACGGCGACCCCCAGCGTGGGAGAGACAGCGGGCGCATACGGAGGCACCGGCATGATTCAGCTACGGCGCCAGTGTCACGTAGCCGCAGCGGGCAGGACGCCAGGCATGAAGCCGTCTGCAGCGGGCAGGATGCGGTGGCACGGGGCGGCTGCGGCACAATCCATGCCGGTGCCTCCATATGCGTCCGTTGTCTCTCCCGTGCCGGGGGTTTTTAAAAATGAGCGCTGCGTCCCCGCCCCTTGGTTCTGGAACACAGGTCCGCTGTGTAAAAGTCCAGCCTGTCTCACCTGTTCCGCCTTTGTCTTGGCTGTGGAAATCAGACAATAGTGGAAAAAACGGTGGGATCACCATCTGACCTTTTGTCTGGGATCTGTGTGTAAAAGTGGCTAAAATGAAGTTATCTCAGCAGTTGTTGTATTTTCTTATTTAAAGTAAACATTTTTATAAACACTCCAAATCTGACTGTTTTCTTTGAGGACGTTGTGGTTCTGGTTGAACTGGTCCATGAGTCCTGTTTAGTTCCTGTGTCACTAATGACTGACAGGAGGCTTTGACAGAGTCCACCCTCACACTGCCGTCTGTCCAGGGGCTTTTGTGTCTTTAAACATGTGTGTGTGTTGTTGTGGGTCCACAGACTCTGTCAGACTGGTCCATGGTTCCAGTCGGTGTTCAGGCAGACTGGAGGTCTGGTCCAACCAGTCCTGGTCCTCGGTGTGTGAAGAGGATTTGGACATTAACGACACCCAGGTGGTCTGTAGGGAGCTGGGCTGTGGGGCTCCTGGGCTCCTCCAGGGGGCGCTCTATGGAGAGGGGGAGGCTCCAGTCTGGACCAGTGAGCTCCAGTGTGAAGGACATGAGTCTGCTGTCCTGGACTGTAGGAGGTCCAGCTCAGCTGGGAAGACCTGCTCACATGGAACAGCTGCTGGACTCACCTGTTCAGGTACCAAGGGGGCGTGGCTTTCATATGACTGACTTTTACACGTCCAATGAGAGAATGAGGGATAGCACAGTTCATTCCTTCCCACAGCCTTCAGAATACAGAACAGTTCACAGGAACACCCCCCCCCATATCACACCATGTGCAAATATAGTGTAAATATGAATATAATATGTATATTTAAATCTAAATTTATATGAATATTTATAATAAAAAGAGCAGATATTTAATTTTTCATTATCTTATCTTATCTTACCTTACCTTATCTTTCTTGGACTCCTTTCTTTGTCTGTGTAGGTTCTCATTTGTCCAGGTCATGGTTCTTCTGGGTTCTACTGGACTGCCTCAGCTCTTTTGAAAATGTTTCGTCTCTTGGATGAGAGTCCAAACATTTTCTAAACAGCTGAACCAGTCCTCCTGTCTTTGTGTCTCTGCTCAGATCCAGGTGGGGTCAGGTTGGTGGGACAGCCGAGCCGCTGTGCTGGTACTTTGGAGATCCAACACCAGGGACCCTGGAGACCAGTAGGAGACCCACTGGAACTCTGGGACCTGAAGTCTGGATCTGCTGTGTGTCAGCATCTGGACTGTGGATCAGCTGTTTCAGTCAACACAACACATGGTTCTCCACGCAGACCTATGTGGTGGGTCTCACTTCCTTGTGTGAAGCTGACATCTGGACCGAGGGACTGTGTTACACTACATGGTCCTCTTAATTTCTCATCTACATTGGACGTGGTGTGTTCAGGTACGAACGGACATAAACTGTGTCTGAACTGAATTCTCAGTGACCAGATGGTTCTGACTCTGACGTTTAAAGTTCCATCGAATGAATCTGTTCATTTCATCAGTTGATTATTTTTTCTCAGTTCATTGTTTTTTCTGTCTCAAATATTGACCTTTGACCTTTGGAATGTCCAGATCCCAAATGAACGTCTTCATTTGGACCAGATGAGGCTGAAAGCACAAACAGATTTCCCATTAGTCTCATTTAGGACAAAAGGACCAAATGTTGACATGTGAGACTCTAAAAGCACCACATGTGTGTCCTTTTTTACCCATAATGCCTTTGAAGGTCAGCTGTGCTCTAAATGAGCCATTCCTCATGTTTTCATTGGTCAGTGTTCATCCCATCCCAAACTCCTGTGGATCAGATCCATCTGTGTCTCTGAGGAGGATGGATTCTCTGACTGCTTGTTTGTGCTCATGTGTGCTGCTTGGTCCAATCATGTCTCTGTGTGTGGACAGATCTGCTGCCTCAGCCCAACATCTCCCTGTCTGACGGGGTCTTTGAGGTCTACCAGCAGGGGTTCCGGGTGCTGGTGGGCTCCGACTTCACCGTCACGTGCTCCGTCCGACCACAGTACCCAGGAGGCTCCTTCCAGCTGATCTCCGACACCGAGAAGCCCCTGAACCTCACCCTGCCGGCCGTCAATCACTCCGCCCACTTCCTGTTGTCTTCCATGGGCTACGCCCACCGAGGGAACTACACATGTGTTTATCACGTGGACGTTTATAACCACAGCTTCTCGTCGTCTCAGAGCCCCGCCCTCTATCTGACTGTCGGAGGTAACGTCAGGACAAACGCACACAAAACACCCACAATGCATCAGTAACAGTCACATGACCATGTTCCACAACATTCCCAGTGAGCAGAGTGAACAGGTGTGAGCAGAACCACGTTGGTAGAACTGAGATCAGGTAAAGCCGGGTCCAGTTGAACCTGTCAGAGACTGGGCTGAACCAACAAACACTCCTTTAATCTGAGCTCAGTTCAAAGCACAGCTGAGTTTAAACCCAGGTTTAAAGCCAGTCCATCCAGTTGAATGTAGAGCTCATTCACATAAACACTAATGTCTCTGTAACTATTACTCAGGTCTGACGTACGACGCTCACATCCAGGTCCAGTTATTTCCATACAGAAGCTCTAAAGTGTTTATGTTCACGTATCTGACATCCAAAGGAGCACAAATCATTCAGTTCAGGTCTTGGGTTCCACTAACAGACTGGTAACGGCAACTCAACCTCAGAGCCAACAAGACCTCCAACACACAGTAAACACACACTTACACAGGATTCCAAACAGTCCAGATGGACTTGAACTATATTTAGGAATGAATCAGAAAACTGTCCCGATGCTCTGCCTAACAATAGTCCAACACTGGTTGAACACAAAACATATGGAAGGAAATGAGCCTTTCCAGTAAAGTTGAGCTCACAGCTGTTTCCTGTTGGAATGTGTCCTCAGTGCATGTCCACATGTCTCAGTTGGACAACTCACTGCTGATGGAGTTAACACTGTCCTCTTCAGTTTAAGGTTCACCTTTAATGTTCATGAGTTCAGTGTGTCCCAGGGTCTGACATTCAGCTTGAAAGTTACAAAACTTACATTTATACCCTTCAGTTTGATATGTTGGGCCCAAATTAAACCTCTGAAAAAAAGGACAAAATAAAAATAGATCCTCAAAAACTTCAGTTCCACTGATCAACATCCTGCCATCCTCCATGGAACACATGGACATCCTGGTATGTCCTCATGACGGCGTCCCAGAGGAAGACAACAGTTCTGTCCATAGAGGGGAATTAAAGTTAAACATGTATTTTTCTAAAGTTGATGGTTCAATAGTGAAGCTCGAAGCTGAAATGAACCTCCGTGACTGAATCAAACAGTAAAATAATAGATTTATGGAAACACTTCAGAGAACTTCAGCTGAATCGTTGAGGAGTTTGATTGTTTGAATGGATCCATTGAACTAAATCAGCCTTTATTAAAGTTGAATATGTCCAATAAAAGCAGCTGTTGGATGATTTGTGTATTTTTTCATCAGTTTCTTCTTGGATGTGAATGTGCTCCAGTTGTTTCCAGGTCATTATTGATCTGATCAGTTCTTTTCTCATTGTCATCAGCAGAATAATCACCGACACGTGTTCCATGGACGTTGATTTAAAGGTTGTTTCTATTGTGTTTCAGACTTGGTGACAAATCTGATCATCAGGGTGGTGCTCATCATCTCAGCTCTGCTCATATTTGATGTCTGCCTCTTCTTCTTCTATAAGGTTGGTTCACATCTTTCCTCAGTGGATTCATTGGACTGTAGACGCAGTCACACACACATCAGTCTGAACTGGACATGTCTGCTGCCATGTTTGTTCCAGGTCTCCGTGAAGCGGATCCGAATGAAGGAGGACACAACCACAATGAGAGTTCAGGAACAAACATCCCATAATAGTCCCAGTGGTTCAGAGTGAGTCCAGCTGATATTTGGATCTGATCAACAGTTTCACAGCTGAACCAATAAACACCTTCATTCTGTTCTGATGTTTCATGATCTCTCAGCGTCTGAGCTTCTGTTCAGAGTTTATACACATGAAACACCACTTTATTCTGATCATGTTCTGACTTGGTTTGGAAAATTTTTCTTTATCAGAATAGTCCAAAGAGTTCTTCACTCTGTGTATGATGCTTTTATTAATACAGTAGAACAACATTTATACTGAAATATGACTTTTTATGTGTAAAAATGAGCCTTTGATTCTCTGGTGGTGATCCTAAACCTCCATCCATAGTTGACTGAACAGTTGAATTGTGGGTAAAACCTGGAAGATCTCCAAAGCCACATCCAGATGAGCTTCCATCTCATCACATTCAACTTGAACTAGAGTTTCTTGTGCTTTGAGTCGACCACAGTTTTCTGTCCTACATTCACTGGACAGTCTGAACCCTTTCAAACCATTTGTATCATATTTGCTACACCAGGTTCTGAAAGCTTTATCTAATCAACAGGATCCATACTTTCCTTAAAAATGTGTTGTATATGACCCGGTACATGTTTTCTGCCCCCTGGTGGATTATCATCCCACTGCAGCCAGTGGAAAGGCTTTTTTTTCTCCCTTTTCAAAATGGCCGCTAATCATCCAACACATGTTTTGTAGGAAAATCTTTGGTAATTTTCAAAAAGTTACATTAAGAAGAACACTTGTATATTCATTTGGCTGAAATTTTAAAATATCAAAAAATATTGAAATTGTGTTGTTATTCAAGGGAAATAAAGGAGGCTGTAAAAAGTTTGATGTAAAAAAAAAAAAACTACCTGGAATGTTGCATATTTTCAGAATGTTACCGGTAAAGTTATTTTTATTTTTGTATATTTTTTTTATTGTTTTTTTTTTTATTTATTTATTTTTTTCTAAAGTTAATATTGTCGTGAGCAAAAAGTTCCCAAAAACACCCAATGTATTGAATGTGATACAAAAGCCATCATAATCAAAATGATGTGTTCAAGTGTTTTGTTTGGATTCTGTTACAAAAGCTAATAAACATTTGAATTTCCAAACTGTAGAACTGAGTTTCTTGTTTTGAATGGCTCTGCTTTTACAGGGTTCATGTTCACTGGGTTTTGTTGGTGTGGTGGATATTAACGCTGCCGTCTTTGTACAAACTCCTGGTTTTTCCACTCGGTTGATGCTTCCTTTATAAATTGTTGTGTTTGTCCAGTTGTGGACTGAATGTCCGTATGTGCTGAGGTCTGATACGTCCAAGTCCACTGTCCACCCTCTGGTCCAAGAATAAATTAAAACCAAATACCACTCCAAATAAATAACGTAACATCAAAGGTAGAACAGCTTCTCTGGCCTTATGTGCTGTTTTTCCTCTGTTTCCCTCAAATAAGCAAAGAACTAACACCTCTGGGAAAGAAATGACTAGAATGAGCATATGCGCCATACAGTCTGCCCTGCTGGTTGTTTACATCTAGCTCCCACAATTCCTTGTGCTCAGGCAGTTTGACATAACTTGCCTGGAATGCTGCAAAGTCATGAGTTGTGGCTTGAAGTCATAACTTACAGACTCAAAAACCTGCTTTGAACGCAGCATCACACCCACTTATGGGTTTACGGTCCATGATTGGACAAGAGTTTCACAGCTGTATACAAAACAAACCCCCCAAAAAAGTGTCCACCACAAAGGACTTTCCATAAAAATATGGAAAAAAAATGCATCTGAAAACACTGTTACATCATGATGTTTCCAATATTGGCAGTTATTGTATCCATATAATAATAATAATAATAATAATAATAATAATAATAATAATAATAATTATAATAATAAAAAAAAGCATTAGAACTTTAACCTAATTTTGAGAAATAAAATCAACTTTTTTTTTTGTCATAACTGATGCATGAAAGGGTTAAACTCAGTAACTGAGCTGAATCTAGACCCAGAACCATGAATTCAAGTTGAGCTGATTTTTATCATGACACACTTCCTGTCTCTCTGTTCCCCCAAGCATCATGAGACACGATAACAGCATCAGCCAATCAGGTATCTGCAAGTTTACATCTCTGACTGTGGTCACCATAGCAACCAGGAACCACAGGAACCACAGGAAGCCACTGTGGGATGGGTTCAAGGCTTTCCATCTTGTGATACGGATCAGAGAAGTGATGAGTGTGGGTCAAACAACACATCCATTTGGGGAGAGTTGTTATTGTTGTTTTTGTTTGTTGTTTTTGTTTGTTCCTGATCATCAGCTCAGAGGTCCAAAGGGGAGGTTGAATCCGGACACAAGTTCAGCAGGTGAAAGTTCTATCAACTGCACCGACTCCTGGGACTGAGGTCCAACTCATACGGCCCAGGACAACGTGTCCCACAATGCACTGCAGCTAAAGCCCAGGAAACCACAGAAGCAGTAGCAGCGGCGGCCTGTGGACGAGGCTGAAGTTCACGTACGCAGTGAAAACGCTGAGAAACAGAAGTGATGAGTGAGATGGAGCGGCTGATTGTCCATTTGTGCATCAGTGGTGGTTTTCCAGAGGTCAAAGGTTCTCATTCTTTCAAAGACACTGATGACGGGAACAGTATCTGTGTCTGCGCTGACACTTTAGAGCAACTCACACACATTCACCATGAACTCATTAACACACACACGAGTCATTCTAAAACACTCATGGAAGCCTTCTGGTGGATGAACATGTTGTACAATGAGCCTGCTTTAAACTCACCCATGCTGAGCTCCACCACGTCCATCATCTGTTTTCTCCACTGAACTCTCAGCTGCTCAAAACACTCATCCACGCTTTCATCATTTCCACACTTGATTATTGCACCCAGCATTCTTTATGGCCTGTATTCTATTTGTACAGACACACATTATGAAAATAACTGTGAACTGTCCAGAACAGCTGATTGGAGCCAGTTTGGTCAAATGGACATGTGACCACATGTCCTTGAGACATTCAGTGTCCTCACTGGTCCACATCTGTCCTCGGCTCATGGTTCCTGCTGTTAGCTCTGACTACCCATGAGGCGCTCGGCTCCTTCAGAGGCACGGTGGGTCATCAAGAACATAAGGCTGATGGCTCCCTTGTTTGTTTGGGTTAGAGGATGGTTCTATTCACAGCAGAACTGAACTGGAACAGAGTCCGTTTGGAAACGATGGTCTGGGTCCGCTTGTTTGGTTCGAATCAGAGTTCGCATGCTTGTATTCCTGAAAAAAGTCTGGACCTTTCCGGGGGAGGAAACAAACTCTGGTCTTTCTAAATGGACCAAAGGCAGTAGGTGTGAATCCATCCATACACTGACTGAGACCTGTGGTTTATGTGTGGGTCTGGTCTACCCTGGACTACATGTTTGGATGTGAGGACCATGTGTGTGCTTATGTTCAGTCACAGTAACTATAGTATGAATCAGACAGATTTAGGCTGGTCCAGGTCTGGTCCACACTGACTGGTCTTTTACAGGAGATCTGGTCCTATCGTCCTCTCACATCACACTGATTCACACTGAAATCAACTGGAAACCACTCGTCCATAAACATCTTGGTCATGAGGTTGTTAGGACTTGAAAATAGCATTTGCGATGGGGGGTGAATAGTTCATAAGACCAGGGGAAGGGTGCTAGGGGGGTGTACATGCAATGGGGACTACTGTGACACTGACCCCCTTAGGATGGTGGAGATCAGTTACAGTATGACATCTTCTCCAAAACACCATAAAAGTCACCAGTAGCACCAGAAAAAGTCACTAGATTTGTTGCTAGTGTTTTAAAAAAAGAGAGTGCCCCCACCCCCCCCCAACCCCACCCTGGTCTGTGACCATCCATCTCTCTCTCTCTCTCTTTCTCTCTCTCTCTCTCAAATTAACTCAGTGCACACTAGGGGTGTACTGGTGCACGTGTTGGTCGAACCGTTTTGGTTCAGGGTTGACATTCAGCTTTAAAGTTACAAAACTTACATTTATACCTTCAGTTTGATATGTTGGGCCCAAATTAAACCTCTGAACAAAAGTAGAAAATAAAAATAGATGCTCAAAAACTTCAGTTCCACTGATCAACATCTACCCATCCTCCATGGACACATGGACATCCTGGTATGTCCTCATGACGGCGTCCCAGGGGAAGGCAACAGTTCTGTCCATAGAAGGG